>NC_064422.1:46955000-47087582 GCF_023375975.1 Astyanax mexicanus | reverse complement strand
CTAACCCTAACCCTAACCCTAACCCTAACCCTAACCCTAACCCTAACCCTAACCCTAACCCTAACCCTAACCCTAACCCTAACCCTAACCCTAACCCTAACCCTAACCCTAACCCTAACCCTAACCCTAACCCTAACCCTAACCCTAACCCTAACCCTAACCCTAACCCTAACCCTAACCCTAACCCTAACCCTAACAACCTAACCCTAACCCTAACCCTAACCCTAACCCTAACCTAACCCTAACCCTAACCCTAACCCTAACCCTAACCTAACCCTAACCCTAACCCTAACCCCTAACCCTAACCCTAACCCTAACCCTAACCCTAACCCTAACCCTAACCCTAACCCTAACCCTAACCCTAACCCTAACCCTAACCCTAACCTAACCCTAACCCTAACCCTAACCCTAACCCTAACCCTAACCCTAACCCTAACCCTAACCCTAACCCTAACCCTAACCCTAACCCTAACCCTAACCCTAACCCTAACCTAACCCTAACCCTAACCCTAACCCTAACCCTAACCCTAACCCTAACCCTAACCCTAACCCTAACCCTAACCCTAACCCTAACCCTAACCCTAACCCTAACACCTAACCCTAACCCTAACCCTAACCCTAACCCTAACCCTAACCCTAACCCTAACCCTAACCCTAACCCTAACCCTAACCCTAACCCTAACCCTAACCCTAACCCTAACCCTAACCCTAACCCTAACCCTAACCCTAACCCTAACCCTAACCCTAACCCTAACCCTAACCCTAACCCTAACCCTAACCCTAACCCTAACCCTAACCCTAACCCTAACCCTAACCCTAACCCTAACCCTAACCCTAACCCTAACCCTAACCCTAACCCTAACCCTAACCCTAACCCTAACCCTAACCCTAACCCTAACCCTAACCCTAACCCTAACCCTAACCCTAACCCTAACCCTAACCCTAACCCTAACCCTAACCCTAACCCTAACCCTAACCCTAACCCTAACCCTAACCCTAACCCTAACCCTAACCCTAACCCTAACCCTAACCCTAACCCTAACCCTAACCCTAACCCTAACCCTAACCCTAACCCTAACCCTAACCCTAACCCTAACCCTAACCCTAACCCTAACCCTAACCCTAACCCTAACCCTAACCCTAACCCTAACCCTAACCCTAACCCTAACCCTAACCCTAACCCTAACCCTAACCCTAACCCTAACCCTAACCCTAACCCTAACCCTAACCCTAACCCTAACCCTAACCCTAACCCTAACCCTAACCCTAACCCTAACCCCTAACCCTAACCCTAACCCTAACCCTAACCCTAACCCTAACCCTAACCCTAACCCTAACCCTAACCCTAACCCTAACCCTAACCCTAACCCTAACCCTAACCCTAACCCTAACCCTAACCCTAACCCTAACCCTAACCCTAACCCTAACCCTAACCCTAACCCTAACCCTAACCCTAACCCTAACCCTAACCCTAACCCTAACCCTAACCCTAACCCTAACCCTAACCCTAACCCTAACCCTAACCCTAACCCTAACCCTAACCCTAACCCTAACCCTAACCCTAACCCTAACCCTAACCCTAACCCTAACCCTAACCCTAACCCTAACCCTAACCCTAACCCTAACCCTAACCCTAACCCTAACCCTAACCCTAACCCTAACCCTAACCCTAACCCTAACCCTAACCCTAACCCTAACCCTAACCCTAACCCTAACCCTAACCCTAACCCTAACCCTAACCCTAACCCTAACCCTAACCCTAACCCTAACCCTAACCCTAACCCTAACCCTAACCCTAACCCTAACCCTAACCCTAACCCTAACCCTAACCCTAACCCTAACCCTAACCCTAACCCTAACCCTAACCCTAACCCTAACCCTAACCCTAACCCTAACCCTAACCCTAACCCTAACCCTAACCCTAACCCTAACCCTAACCCTAACCCTAACCCTAACCCTAACCCTAACCCTAACCCTAACCCTAACCCTAACCCTAACCCTAACCCTAACCCTAACCCTAACCCTAACCCTAACCCTAACCCTAACCCTAACCCTAACCCTAACCCTAACCCTAACCCTAACCCTAACCCTAACCCTAACCCTAACCCTAACCCTAACCCTAACCCTAACCCTAACCCTAACCCTAACCCTAACCCTAACCCTAACCCTAACCCTAACCCTAACCCTAACCCTAACCCTAACCCTAACCCTAACCCTAACCCTAACCCTAACCCTAACCCTAACCCTAACCCTAACCCTAACCCTAACCCTAACCCTAACCCTAACCCTAACCCTAACCCTAACCCTAACCCTAACCCTAACCCTAACCCTAACCCTAACCCTAACCCTAACCCTAACCCTAACCCTAACCCTAACCCTAACCCTAACCCTAACCCTAACCCTAACCCTAACCCTAACCCTAACCCTAACCCTAACCCTAACCCTAACCCTAACCCTAACCCTAACCCTAACCCTAACCCTAACCCTAACCCTAACCCTAACCCTAACCCTAACCCTAACCCTAACCCTAACCCTAACCCTAACCCTAACCCTAACCCTAACCCTAACCCTAACCCTAACCCTAACCCTAACCCTAACCCTAACCCTAACCCTAACCCTAACCCTAACCCTAACCCTAACCCTAACCCTAACCCTAACCCTAACCCTAACCCTAACCCTAACCCTAACCCTAACCCTAACCCTAACCCTAACCCTAACCCTAACCCTAACCCTAACCCTAACCCTAACCCTAACCCTAACCCTAACCCTAACCCTAACCCTAACCCTAACCCTAACCCTAACCCTAACCCTAACCCTAACCCTAACCCTAACCCTAACCCTAACCCTAACCCTAACCCTAACCCTAACCCTAACCCTAACCCTAACCCTAACCCTAACCCTAACCCTAACCCTAACCCTAACCCTAACCCTAACCCTAACCCTAACCCTAACCCTAACCCTAACCCTAACCCTAACCCTAACCCTAACCCTAACCCTAACCCTAACCCTAACCCTAACCCTAACCCTAACCCTAACCCTAACCCTAACCCTAACCCTAACCCTAACCCTAACCCTAACCCTAACCCTAACCCTAACCCTAACCCTAACCCTAACCCTAACCCTAACCCTAACCCTAACCCTAACCCTAACCCTAACCCTAACCCTAACCCTAACCCTAACCCTAACCCTAACCCTAACCCTAACCCTAACCCTAACCCTAACCCTAACCCTAACCCTAACCCTAACCCTAACCCTAACCCTAACCCTAACCCTAACCCTAACCCTAACCCTAACCCTAACCCTAACCCTAACCCTAACCCTAACCCTAACCCTAACCCTAACCCTAACCCTAACCCTAACCCTAACCCTAACCCTAACCCTAACCCTAACCCTAACCCTAACCCTAACCCTAACCCTAACCCTAACCCTAACCCTAACCCTAACCCTAACCCTAACCCTAACCCTAACCCTAACCCTAACCCTAACCCTAACCCTAACCCTAACCCTAACCCTAACCCTAACCCTAACCCTAACCCTAACCCTAACCCTAACCCTAACCCTAACCCTAACCCTAACCCTAACCCTAACCCTAACCCTAACCCTAACCCTAACCCTAACCCTAACCCTAACCCTAACCCTAACCCTAACCCTAACCCTAACCCTAACCCTAACCCTAACCCTAACCCTAACCCTAACCCTAACCCTAACCCTAACCCTAACCCTAACCCTAACCCTAACCCTAACCCTAACCCTAACCCTAACCCTAACCCTAACCCTAACCCTAACCCTAACCCTAACCCTAACCCTAACCCTAACCCTAACCCTAACCCTAACCCTAACCCTAACCCTAACCCTAACCCTAACCCTAACCCTAACCCTAACCCTAACCCTAACCCTAACCCTAACCCTAACCCTAACCCTAACCCTAACCCTAACCCTAACCCTAACCCTAACCCTAACCCTAACCCTAACCCTAACCCTAACCCTAACCCTAACCCTAACCCTAACCCTAACCCTAACCCTAACCCTAACCCTAACCCTAACCCTAACCCTAACCCTAACCCTAACCCTAACCCTAACCCTAACCCTAACCCTAACCCTAACCCTAACCCTAACCCTAACCCTAACCCTAACCCTAACCCTAACCCTAACCCTAACCCTAACCCTAACCCTAACCCTAACCCTAACCCTAACCCTAACCCTAACCCTAACCCTAACCCTAACCCTAACCCTAACCCTAACCCTAACCCTAACCCTAACCCTAACCCTAACCCTAACCCTAACCCTAACCCTAACCCTAACCCTAACCCTAACCCTAACCCTAACCCTAACCCTAACCCTAACCCTAACCCTAACCCTAACCCTAACCCTAACCCTAACCCTAACCCTAACCCTAACCCTAACCCTAACCCTAACCCTAACCCTAACCCTAACCCTAACCCTAACCCTAACCCTAACCCTAACCCTAACCCTAACCCTAACCCTAACCCTAACCCTAACCCTAACCCTAACCCTAACCCTAACCCTAACCCTAACCCTAACCCTAACCCTAACCCTAACCCTAACCCTAACCCTAACCCTAACCCTAACCCTAACCCTAACCCTAACCCTAACCCTAACCCTAACCCTAACCCTAACCCTAACCCTAACCCTAACCCTAACCCTAACCCTAACCCTAACCCTAACCCTAACCCTAACCCTAACCCTAACCCTAACCCTAACCCTAACCCTAACCCTAACCCTAACCCTAACCCTAACCCTAACCCTAACCCTAACCCTAACCCTAACCCTAACCCTAACCCTAACCCTAACCCTAACCCTAACCCTAACCCTAACCCTAACCCTAACCCTAACCCTAACCCTAACCCTAACCCTAACCCTAACCCTAACCCTAACCCTAACCCTAACCCTAACCCTAACCCTAACCCTAACCCTAACCCTAACCCTAACCCTAACCCTAACCCTAACCCTAACCCTAACCCTAACCCTAACCCTAACCCTAACCCTAACCCTAACCCTAACCCTAACCCTAACCCTAACCCTAACCCTAACCCTAACCCTAACCCTAACCCTAACCCTAACCCTAACCCTAACCCTAACCCTAACCCTAACCCTAACCCTAACCCTAACCCTAACCCTAACCCTAACCCTAACCCTAACCCTAACCCTAACCCTAACCCTAACCCTAACCCTAACCCTAACCCTAACCCTAACCCTAACCCTAACCCTAACCCTAACCCTAACCCTAACCCTAACCCTAACCCTAACCCTAACCCTAACCCTAACCCTAACCCTAACCCTAACCCTAACCCTAACCCTAACCCTAACCCTAACCCTAACCCTAACCCTAACCCTAACCCTAACCCTAACCCTAACCCTAACCCTAACCCTAACCCTAACCCTAACCCTAACCCTAACCCTAACCCTAACCCTAACCCTAACCCTAACCCTAACCCTAACCCTAACCCTAACCCTAACCCTAACCCTAACCCTAACCCTAACCCTAACCCTAACCCTAACCCTAACCCTAACCCTAACCCTAACCCTAACCCTAACCCTAACCCTAACCCTAACCCTAACCCTAACCCTAACCCTAACCCTAACCCTAACCCTAACCCTAACCCTAACCCTAACCCTAACCCTAACCCTAACCCTAACCCTAACCCTAACCCTAACCCTAACCCTAACCCTAACCCTAACCCTAACCCTAACCCTAACCCTAACCCTAACCCTAACCCTAACCCTAACCCTAACCCTAACCCTAACCCTAACCCTAACCCTAACCCTAACCCTAACCCTAACCCTAACCCTAACCCTAACCCTAACCCTAACCCTAACCCTAACCCTAACCCTAACCCTAACCCTAACCCTAACCCTAACCCTAACCCTAACCCTAACCCTAACCCTAACCCTAACCCTAACCCTAACCCTAACCCTAACCCTAACCCTAACCCTAACCCTAACCCTAACCCTAACCCTAACCCTAACCCTAACCCTAACCCTAACCCTAACCCTAACCCTAACCCTAACCCTAACCCTAACCCTAACCCTAACCCTAACCCTAACCCTAACCCTAACCCTAACCCTAACCCTAACCCTAACCCTAACCCTAACCCTAACCCTAACCCTAACCCTAACCCTAACCCTAACCCTAACCCTAACCCTAACCCTAACCCTAACCCTAACCCTAACCCTAACCCTAACCCTAACCCTAACCCTAACCCTAACCCTAACCCTAACCCTAACCCTAACCCTAACCCTAACCCTAACCCTAACCCTAACCCTAACCCTAACCCTAACCCTAACCCTAACCCTAACCCTAACCCTAACCCTAACCCTAACCCTAACCCTAACCCTAACCCTAACCCTAACCCTAACCCTAACCCTAACCCTAACCCTAACCCTAACCCTAACCCTAACCCTAACCCTAACCCTAACCCTAACCCTAACCCTAACCCTAACCCTAACCCTAACCCTAACCCTAACCCTAACCCTAACCCTAACCCTAACCCTAACCCTAACCCTAACCCTAACCCTAACCCTAACCCTAACCCTAACCCTAACCCTAACCCTAACCCTAACCCTAACCCTAACCCTAACCCTAACCCTAACCCTAACCCTAACCCTAACCCTAACCCTAACCCTAACCCTAACCCTAACCCTAACCCTAACCCTAACCCTAACCCTAACCCTAACCCTAACCCTAACCCTAACCCTAACCCTAACCCTAACCCTAACCCTAACCCTAACCCTAACCCTAACCCTAACCCTAACCCTAACCCTAACCCTAACCCTAACCCTAACCCTAACCCTAACCCTAACCCTAACCCTAACCCTAACCCTAACCCTAACCCTAACCCTAACCCTAACCCTAACCCTAACCCTAACCCTAACCCTAACCCTAACCCTAACCCTAACCCTAACCCTAACCCTAACCCTAACCCTAACCCTAACCCTAACCCTAACCCTAACCCTAACCCTAACCCTAACCCTAACCCTAACCCTAACCCTAACCCTAACCCTAACCCTAACCCTAACCCTAACCCTAACCCTAACCCTAACCCTAACCCTAACCCTAACCCTAACCCTAACCCTAACCCTAACCCTAACCCTAACCCTAACCCTAACCCTAACCCTAACCCTAACCCTAACCCTAACCCTAACCCTAACCCTAACCCTAACCCTAACCCTAACCCTAACCCTAACCCTAACCCTAACCCTAACCCTAACCCTAACCCTAACCCTAACCCTAACCCTAACCCTAACCCTAACCCTAACCCTAACCCTAACCCTAACCCTAACCCTAACCCTAACCCTAACCCTAACCCTAACCCTAACCCTAACCCTAACCCTAACCCTAACCCTAACCCTAACCCTAACCCTAACCCTAACCCTAACCCTAACCCTAACCCTAACCCTAACCCTAACCCTAACCCTAACCCTAACCCTAACCCTAACCCTAACCCTAACCCTAACCCTAACCCTAACCCTAACCCTAACCCTAACCCTAACCCTAACCCTAACCCTAACCCTAACCCTAACCCTAACCCTAACCCTAACCCTAACCCTAACCCTAACCCTAACCCTAACCCTAACCCTAACCCTAACCCTAACCCTAACCCTAACCCTAACCCTAACCCTAACCCTAACCCTAACCCTAACCCTAACCCTAACCCTAACCCTAACCCTAACCCTAACCCTAACCCTAACCCTAACCCTAACCCTAACCCTAACCCTAACCCTAACCCTAACCCTAACCCTAACCCTAACCCTAACCCTAACCCTAACCCTAACCCTAACCCTAACCCTAACCCTAACCCTAACCCTAACCCTAACCCTAACCCTAACCCTAACCCTAACCCTAACCCTAACCCTAACCCTAACCCTAACCCTAACCCTAACCCTAACCCTAACCCTAACCCTAACCCTAACCCTAACCCTAACCCTAACCCTAACCCTAACCCTAACCCTAACCCTAACCCTAACCCTAACCCTAACCCTAACCCTAACCCTAACCCTAACCCTAACCCTAACCCTAACCCTAACCCTAACCCTAACCCTAACCCTAACCCTAACCCTAACCCTAACCCTAACCCTAACCCTAACCCTAACCCTAACCCTAACCCTAACCCTAACCCTAACCCTAACCCTAACCCTAACCCTAACCCTAACCCTAACCCTAACCCTAACCCTAACCCTAACCCTAACCCTAACCCTAACCCTAACCCTAACCCTAACCCTAACCCTAACCCTAACCCTAACCCTAACCCTAACCCTAACCCTAACCCTAACCCTAACCCTAACCCTAACCCTAACCCTAACCCTAACCCTAACCCTAACCCTAACCCTAACCCTAACCCTAACCCTAACCCTAACCCTAACCCTAACCCTAACCCTAACCCTAACCCTAACCCTAACCCTAACCCTAACCCTAACCCTAACCCTAACCCTAACCCTAACCCTAACCCTAACCCTAACCCTAACCCTAACCCTAACCCTAACCCTAACCCTAACCCTAACCCTAACCCTAACCCTAACCCTAACCCTAACCCTAACCCTAACCCTAACCCTAACCCTAACCCTAACCCTAACCCTAACCCTAACCCTAACCCTAACCCTAACCCTAACCCTAACCCTAACCCTAACCCTAACCCTAACCCTAACCCTAACCCTAACCCTAACCCTAACCCTAACCCTAACCCTAACCCTAACCCTAACCCTAACCCTAACCCTAACCCTAACCCTAACCCTAACCCTAACCCTAACCCTAACCCTAACCCTAACCCTAACCCTAACCCTAACCCTAACCCTAACCCTAACCCTAACCCTAACCCTAACCCTAACCCTAACCCTAACCCTAACCCTAACCCTAACCCTAACCCTAACCCTAACCCTAACCCTAACCCTAACCCTAACCCTAACCCTAACCCTAACCCTAACCCTAACCCTAACCCTAACCCTAACCCTAACCCTAACCCTAACCCTAACCCTAACCCTAACCCTAACCCTAACCCTAACCCTAACCCTAACCCTAACCCTAACCCTAACCCTAACCCTAACCCTAACCCTAACCCTAACCCTAACCCTAACCCTAACCCTAACCCTAACCCTAACCCTAACCCTAACCCTAACCCTAACCCTAACCCTAACCCTAACCCTAACCCTAACCCTAACCCTAACCCTAACCCTAACCCTAACCCTAACCCTAACCCTAACCCTAACCCTAACCCTAACCCTAACCCTAACCCTAACCCTAACCCTAACCCTAACCCTAACCCTAACCCTAACCCTAACCCTAACCCTAACCCTAACCCTAACCCTAACCCTAACCCTAACCCTAACCCTAACCCTAACCCTAACCCTAACCCTAACCCTAACCCTAACCCTAACCCTAACCCTAACCCTAACCCTAACCCTAACCCTAACCCTAACCCTAACCCTAACCCTAACCCTAACCCTAACCCTAACCCTAACCCTAACCCTAACCCTAACCCTAACCCTAACCCTAACCCTAACCCTAACCCTAACCCTAACCCTAACCCTAACCCTAACCCTAACCCTAACCCTAACCCTAACCCTAACCCTAACCCTAACCCTAACCCTAACCCTAACCCTAACCCTAACCCTAACCCTAACCCTAACCCTAACCCTAACCCTAACCCTAACCCTAACCCTAACCCTAACCCTAACCCTAACCCTAACCCTAACCCTAACCCTAACCCTAACCCTAACCCTAACCCTAACCCTAACCCTAACCCTAACCCTAACCCTAACCCTAACCCTAACCCTAACCCTAACCCTAACCCTAACCCTAACCCTAACCCTAACCCTAACCCTAACCCTAACCCTAACCCTAACCCTAACCCTAACCCTAACCCTAACCCTAACCCTAACCCTAACCCTAACCCTAACCCTAACCCTAACCCTAACCCTAACCCTAACCCTAACCCTAACCCTAACCCTAACCCTAACCCTAACCCTAACCCTAACCCTAACCCTAACCCTAACCCTAACCCTAACCCTAACCCTAACCCTAACCCTAACCCTAACCCTAACCCTAACCCTAACCCTAACCCTAACCCTAACCCTAACCCTAACCCTAACCCTAACCCTAACCCTAACCCTAACCCTAACCCTAACCCTAACCCTAACCCTAACCCTAACCCTAACCCTAACCCTAACCCTAACCCTAACCCTAACCCTAACCCTAACCCTAACCCTAACCCTAACCCTAACCCTAACCCTAACCCTAACCCTAACCCTAACCCTAACCCTAACCCTAACCCTAACCCTAACCCTAACCCTAACCCTAACCCTAACCCTAACCCTAACCCTAACCCTAACCCTAACCCTAACCCTAACCCTAACCCTAACCCTAACCCTAACCCTAACCCTAACCCTAACCCTAACCCTAACCCTAACCCTAACCCTAACCCTAACCCTAACCCTAACCCTAACCCTAACCCTAACCCTAACCCTAACCCTAACCCTAACCCTAACCCTAACCCTAACCCTAACCCTAACCCTAACCCTAACCCTAACCCTAACCCTAACCCTAACCCTAACCCTAACCCTAACCCTAACCCTAACCCTAACCCTAACCCTAACCCTAACCCTAACCCTAACCCTAACCCTAACCCTAACCCTAACCCTAACCCTAACCCTAACCCTAACCCTAACCCTAACCCTAACCCTAACCCTAACCCTAACCCTAACCCTAACCCTAACCCTAACCCTAACCCTAACCCTAACCCTAACCCTAACCCTAACCCTAACCCTAACCCTAACCCTAACCCTAACCCTAACCCTAACCCTAACCCTAACCCTAACCCTAACCCTAACCCTAACCCTAACCCTAACCCTAACCCTAACCCTAACCCTAACCCTAACCCTAACCCTAACCCTAACCCTAACCCTAACCCTAACCCTAACCCTAACCCTAACCCTAACCCTAACCCTAACCCTAACCCTAACCCTAACCCTAACCCTAACCCTAACCCTAACCCTAACCCTAACCCTAACCCTAACCCTAACCCTAACCCTAACCCTAACCCTAACCCTAACCCTAACCCTAACCCTAACCCTAACCCTAACCCTAACCCTAACCCTAACCCTAACCCTAACCCTAACCCTAACCCTAACCCTAACCCTAACCCTAACCCTAACCCTAACCCTAACCCTAACCCTAACCCTAACCCTAACCCTAACCCTAACCCTAACCCTAACCCTAACCCTAACCCTAACCCTAACCCTAACCCTAACCCTAACCCTAACCCTAACCCTAACCCTAACCCTAACCCTAACCCTAACCCTAACCCTAACCCTAACCCTAACCCTAACCCTAACCCTAACCCTAACCCTAACCCTAACCCTAACCCTAACCCTAACCCTAACCCTAACCCTAACCCTAACCCTAACCCTAACCCTAACCCTAACCCTAACCCTAACCCTAACCCTAACCCTAACCCTAACCCTAACCCTAACCCTAACCCTAACCCTAACCCTAACCCTAACCCTAACCCTAACCCTAACCCTAACCCTAACCCTAACCCTAACCCTAACCCTAACCCTAACCCTAACCCTAACCCTAACCCTAACCCTAACCCTAACCCTAACCCTAACCCTAACCCTAACCCTAACCCTAACCCTAACCCTAACCCTAACCCTAACCCTAACCCTAACCCTAACCCTAACCCTAACCCTAACCCTAACCCTAACCCTAACCCTAACCCTAACCCTAACCCTAACCCTAACCCTAACCCTAACCCTAACCCTAACCCTAACCCTAACCCTAACCCTAACCCTAACCCTAACCCTAACCCTAACCCTAACCCTAACCCTAACCCTAACCCTAACCCTAACCCTAACCCTAACCCTAACCCTAACCCTAACCCTAACCCTAACCCTAACCCTAACCCTAACCCTAACCCTAACCCTAACCCTAACCCTAACCCTAACCCTAACCCTAACCCTAACCCTAACCCTAACCCTAACCCTAACCCTAACCCTAACCCTAACCCTAACCCTAACCCTAACCCTAACCCTAACCCTAACCCTAACCCTAACCCTAACCCTAACCCTAACCCTAACCCTAACCCTAACCCTAACCCTAACCCTAACCCTAACCCTAACCCTAACCCTAACCCTAACCCTAACCCTAACCCTAACCCTAACCCTAACCCTAACCCTAACCCTAACCCTAACCCTAACCCTAACCCTAACCCTAACCCTAACCCTAACCCTAACCCTAACCCTAACCCTAACCCTAACCCTAACCCTAACCCTAACCCTAACCCTAACCCTAACCCTAACCCTAACCCTAACCCTAACCCTAACCCTAACCCTAACCCTAACCCTAACCCTAACCCTAACCCTAACCCTAACCCTAACCCTAACCCTAACCCTAACCCTAACCCTAACCCTAACCCTAACCCTAACCCTAACCCTAACCCTAACCCTAACCCTAACCCTAACCCTAACCCTAACCCTAACCCTAACCCTAACCCTAACCCTAACCCTAACCCTAACCCTAACCCTAACCCTAACCCTAACCCTAACCCTAACCCTAACCCTAACCCTAACCCTAACCCTAACCCTAACCCTAACCCTAACCCTAACCCTAACCCTAACCCTAACCCTAACCCTAACCCTAACCCTAACCCTAACCCTAACCCTAACCCTAACCCTAACCCTAACCCTAACCCTAACCCTAACCCTAACCCTAACCCTAACCCTAACCCTAACCCTAACCCTAACCCTAACCCTAACCCTAACCCTAACCCTAACCTAACCCTAACCCTAACCCTAACCCTAACCCTAACCCTAACCCTAACCCTAACCCTAACCCTAACCTAACCCTAACCCTAACCCTAACCCTAACCCTAACCCTAACCCTAACCCTAACCCTAACCCTAACCCTAACCCTAACCCTAACCCTAACCCTAACCCTAACCCTAACCCTAACCCTAACCCTAACCCTAACCCTAACCCTAACCCTAACCCTAACCCTAACCCTAACCCTAACCCTAACCCTAACCCTGCTCAGTCTAGTGGCGCACTCCTCACTATGCTCCCTGTGACCTCACAATTAAAATAAACAAGTTTAGAGACCTAGCACTCGGACGAAGTAGGATTAAGCTAGAAAAGACAGATCAGTTCAGATTTTACCTGCTCATTGACCTCAAGCCCAGTGGCAATGCCTAACAGGCGCCGGCCCGTGCACTACCCTTGGTCTTCCTACTCAAACCATGCAGCCTGATGGGCTGTACTGGGGGAAGTCATTGTATATTAACAAAAACCTAACCCTAACCCTAACCCTAACCCTAACCATAACCATAACCATAACCATAACCATAATTCTTAACTCTAACCCTAACCCTAACCATAACCATGACCATAACCGTAACCCATAGGGTTAAGATTAGGGTTAGGGTTAGGGTTAGGGTTAGGGTTAGGGTTAGGTTAGGGTTAGGGTTAGGGTTAGGGTTAGGGTTAGGGTTAGGGTTAGGTTAGGGTTAGGTTAGGGTTAGGTTAGGGTTAGGGTTAGGGTTACGGTTAGGGTTAGGGTTAGGGTTAGGGTTAGGGTTAGGGTTACGGTTAGGGTTAGGGTTACGGTTAGGGTTAGGGTTAGGGTTAGGTTAGGGTTACGGTTAGGGTTAGGGTTAGGGTTAGGGTTAGGTTATGGTTAGGGTTAGGGTTACGGTTAGGGTTAGGGTTAGGGTTATGGTTATGGTTATGGTTAGGGTTACGGTTATGGTTAGGGTTAGGGTTAGGGTTAGGGTTAGGTTACGGTTAGGGTTAGGGTTAGGGTTATGGTTAGGGTTAGGGTTAGGGTTATGGTTAGGGTTAGGGTTATGGTTATGGTTACGGTTAGGGTTAGGGTTAGGGTTAGGGTTAACTGTAGGGTTAGTTTCGTGTTAATGAAGTCAACATAGGCCAAACTCCTTCCCCCGACAACCCAGAGGTCTGAAATCGAAATATGTTGTCCAAATAGTACTTCTGGTGTTGTATGTAAAGTTTCGTGTTACAGAAGTCAACATAGGCCAAACTCCTTCCCCCGACATCCCAAAGTTATGAAATCGTAATATGTTGTCCAGATAGCACATTTGAGGTTGCCTGTAAAGTTTCGTTACACAGAAGTCAATGTAGGCCAAACTCCTTCCCCCGACAACCCAGAGGTGTGAAATTGAAATATGTTGTCCGAATAGCACATTTGAGGTTGCCTATAAAGTTTCGTGTTACAGAAGTCAACGTAGGCCAAACTCCTTCCCCCGACAACCTAGAGGTCTGAAATTTAAATATGTTGTCTGAATGGCACTTTTGGTGTTGTTTGTAAAGTGTCGTGTCACAGAAGTCAACGTAGGCCAAACTCCTTCCCCCGACATCCCAGAGGTCTGAAATCAAAATATGTTGTCCGGATAGCACATTTGAGGTTGCCTGTAACGTTTCGGGCCATAGAAGTCAACGTAGGCCAAACTCCTTCCCCCGACAACCTAGAGGTCTGAAATTTAAATATGTTGTCCGAATGGTACTTCTGCTGTTATTTGTAAAGTTTCGTGCCACAGAAGTCAACGTAGGCCAAACTCCTTCCCCCGACAACCTAGAGGTCTGAAATTTAAATATGTTGTCTGAATGGCACTTCTGGTGCTGTTTGTAAAGTTTCGTGCTACAGAAGTCAACGTAGGCCAAACTCCTTCCCCCGACAACCTAGAGGTCTCAAATTTAAATATGTTGTCCGAATGGCACTTCTGGTGCTGTTTGTAAAGTTTCGTGCTACAGAAGTCAACGTAGGCCAAACTCCTTCCCCCGACAACCTAGAGGTCTGAAATTTAAATATGTTGTCTGAATGGCACTTTTGGTGTTGTTTGTAAAGTTTCGTGTTACAGAAGTCAACGTAGGCCAAACTCCTTCCCCTGACAACCCAGATATCTGAAATCGAAATATGTTGTCCGGATAGCATATTTGAGGTTGTCTGTAAAGTTTCGTGCAACAGAAGTCAACGTAGGCCAAACTCTTTCCCCCGACAACCTAGAGGTCTGAAATTTAAATATGTTGTCCGAATGGTACTTCTGGTGTTGTTTGTAAAGTTTCGTGTTACAGAAGTCAACGTAGGCCAAACTCCTTCCCCCGACATCCCAGAGGTCTGAAATCGAAATATGTTGTCCGGATAGCACATTTGACGTTGCCTGTAAAGTTTCGTGCCATAGAAGTCAACGTAGCCCAAACTCCTTCCCCCGACAACCTAGAGGTCTGTAATTTAAATATGTTGTCCGAATGGCACTTCTGGTGCTGTTTGTAAAGTTTCGTGCTACAGAAGTCAACATAGGCCAAACTCCTTCCCCCGACAACCTAGAGGTCTGAAATTTAAATATGTTGTCTGAATGGCACTTCTGGTGCTGTTTGTAAAGTTTCGTGCTACAGAAGTCAACGTAGGCCAAACTCCTTCCCCCGACAACCTAGAGGTCTCAAATTTAAATATGTTGTCCGAATGGCACTTCTGGTGCTGTTTGTAAAGTTTCGTGCTACAGAAGTCAACGTAGGCCAAACTCCTTCCCCCGACAACCTAGAGGTCTGAAATTTAAATATGTTGTCTGAATGGCACTTTTGGTGTTGTTTGTAAAGTTTCGTGTTACAGAAGTCAACGTAGGCCAAACTCCTTCCCCTGACAACCCAGATATCTGAAATCGAAATATGTTGTCCGGATAGCATATTTGAGGTTGTCTGTAAAGTTTCGTGCAACAGAAGTCAACGTAGGCCAAACTCTTTCCCCCGACAACCTAGAGGTCTGAAATTTAAATATGTTGTCCGAATGGTACTTCTGGTGTTGTTTGTAAAGTTTCGTGTTACAGAAGTCAACGTAGGCCAAACTCCTTCCCCCGACATCCCAGAGGTCTGAAATCGAAATATGTTGTCCGGATAGCACATTTGACGTTGCCTGTAAAGTTTCGTGCCATAGAAGTCAACGTAGCCCAAACTCCTTCCCCCGACAACCTAGAGGTCTGTAATTTAAATATGTTGTCCGAATGGCACTTCTGGTGCTGTTTGTAAAGTTTCGTGCTACAGAAGTCAACATAGGCCAAACTCCTTCCCCCGACAACCTAGAGGTCTGAAATTTAAATATGTTGTCTGAATGGCACTTCTGGTGCTGTTTGTAAAGTTTCGTGCTACAGAAGTCAACGTAGGCCAAACTCCTTCCCCCGACAACCTAGAGGTCTCAAATTTAAATATGTTGTCCGAATGGCACTTCTGGTGCTGTTTGTAAAGTTTCGTGCTACAGAAGTCAACGTAGGCCAAACTCCTTCCCCCGACAACCTAGAGGTCTGAAATTTAAATATGTTGTCTGAATGGCACTTTTGGTGTTGTTTGTAAAGTTTCGTGTTACAGAAGTCAACGTAGGCCAAACTCCTTCCCCTGACAACCCAGATATCTGAAATCGAAATATGTTGTCCGGATAGCATATTTGAGGTTGTCTGTAAAGTTTCGTGCAACAGAAGTCAACGTAGGCCAAACTCTTTCCCCCGACAACCTAGAGGTCTGAAATTTAAATATGTTGTCCGAATGGTACTTCTGGTGTTGTTTGTAAAGTTTCGTGTTACAGAAGTCAACGTAGGCCAAACTCCTTCCCCCGACATCCCAGAGGTCTGAAATCGAAATATGTTGTCCGGATAGCACATTTGACGTTGCCTGTAAAGTTTCGTGCCATAGAAGTCAACGTAGCCCAAACTCCTTCCCCCGACAACCTAGAGGTCTGTAATTTAAATATGTTGTCCGAATGGCACTTCTGGTGCTGTTTGTAAAGTTTCGTGCTACAGAAGTCAACATAGGCCAAACTCCTTCCCCCGACAACCTAGAGGTCTGAAATTTAAATATGTTGTCCGAATGGTACTTCTGGTGTTGTTTGTAAAGTTTCGTGTTACAGAAGTCAACGTAGGCCAAACTCCTTCCCCCGACATCCCAGAGGTCTGAAATCAAAATATGTTGTCCGGATAGCACATTTGAGGTTGCCTGTAAAGTTTCGTGCCATAGAAGTCAACGTAGCCCAAACTCCTTCCCCCGACAACCTAGAGGTCTGTAATTTAAATATGTTGTCCGAATGGCACTTCTGGTGCTGTTTGTAAAGATTCGTGCTACAGAAGTCAACATAGGCCAAACTCCTTCCCCAGACAACCTAGAGGTCTGAAATTTAAATATGTTGTCCGGATAGCACAATTGAGGTTGCCTGTAAAGTTTCGTGCCATAGAAGTCAACGTAGCCCAAACTCCTTCCCCCGACAACCTAGAGGTCTGAAATTTAAATATGTTGTCCGAATGGCACTTCTGGTGCTGTTTGTAAAGTTTCGTGCTACAGAAGTCAACATAGGCCAAACTCCTTCCCCCGACAACCTAGAGGTCTGAAATTTAAATATGTTGTCCGAATGGTACTTCTGGTGTTGTTTGTAAAGTTTCGGGTTACAGAAGTCAACGTAGGCCAAACTCCTTCCCCTGACAACCCAGAGGTCTGAAATCGAAATATGTTGTCCGGATAGCACATTTGAGGTTGCCTGTTAAGTTTCGTGCCACATATGTCAACGTAGGCCAAACTCCTTCCCCTGACAACTCAGAGGTCTGAAATTGTAATATGTTGTCCGGATATCACATTTGAGGTTGCCTGTAAAGTTTCGTGCCACAGAAGTCAACGTAGGCCAAACTCCTTCCCCTGACAACCCAGAGGTCTGAAATCGAAATATGTTGTCCGGATAGCACATTTGAGGTTGCCTGTAAAGTTTCGTGCCACAGAAGTCAACGTAGGCCAAACTCCTTCCCCTGACAACTCAGAGGTCTGAAATTCTAATATGTTGTCCGGATAGCACATTTGAGGTTGCCTGTAAAGTTTCGTGCCACAGAAGTCAACGTAGGCCAAACTCCTTCCCCCGACAACCTAGAGGTCTGAAATTTAAATATGTTGTCTGAATGGCACTTCTGGTGTTGTTTGTAAAGTTTCGTGTTACTGAAGTCAACGTAGACCAAACTCCTTCCCCCGACATCCCAGAGATCTGAAATCGTAATATGTTGTCCGAATGGCACTTCTGGTGCTGTTTGTAAAGTTTCGTGTTACAGAAGTCAACGTAGGCCAAACTCCTTCCCCTGACAACTCAGAGGTCTGAAATTGTAATATGTTGTCCGGATAGCACATTTGAGGTTGCCTGTAAAGTTTCGTGCCACAGAAGTCAACGTAGGCCAAACTCCTTCCCCTGACAACTCAGAGGTCTGAAATTGTAATATGTTGTCCGGATAGCACATTTGAGGTTGCCTGTAAAGTTTCGTGCCACAGAAGTCAACGTAGGCCAAACTCCTTCCCCCGACAACCTAGATGTCTGAAATTTAAATATGTTGTCTGAATGGCACTTCTGGTGCTGTTTGTAAAGTTTCGTGTTACTGAAGTCAACGTAGGCCAAACTCCTTCCCCCGACATCCCAGAGGTCTGAAATCGTAATATGTTTTCCGAATGGCACTTCTGGTGCTGTTTGTAAAGTTTCGTGTTACAGAAGTCAACGTAGGCCAAACTCCTTCCCCTGACAACTCAGAGGTCTGAAATTGTAATATGTTGTCCGGATAGCACATTTGAGGTTGCCTGTAAAGTTTCGTGCCACAGAAGTCAACGTAGGCCAAACTCCTTCCCCTGACAACTCAGAGGTCTGAAATTGTAATATGTTGTCCGGATAGCACATTTGAGGTTGCCTGTAAAGTTTCGTGCCACAGAAGTCAACGTAGGCCAAACTCCTTCCCCCGACAACCTAGAGGTCTGAAATTTAAATATGTTGTCTGAATGGCACTTCTGGTGCTGTTTGTAAAGTTTCGTGTTACTGAAGTCAACGTAGGCCAAACTCCTTCCCCCGACATCCCAGAGGTCTGAAATCGTAATATGTTGTCCGCATGGCACTTCTGGTGCTGTTTGTAAAGTTTCGTGTTACTGAAGTCAACGTAGGCCAAACTCCTTCCCCCGACATCCCAGAGGTCTGAAATCGTAATATGTTGTCCGCATGGCACTTCTGGTGCTGTTTGTAAAGTTTCGTGTTACAGAAGTCAACGTAGGCCAAACTCCTTCCCCCGACAACCTAGAGGTCTGAAATTTAAATATGTTGTCTGAATTGCACTTCTGGTGTTGTTTGTAAAGTTTCGTGTTACAGAAGTCAACGTAGACCAAACTCCTTCCCCCGACAACCTAGAGGTCTGAAATTTAAATATGTTGTCTGAATGGCACTTCTGGTGTTGTTTGTAAAGTTTCGTGTTACTGAAGTCAACGTAGACCAAACTCCTTCCCCCGACATCCCAGAGATCTGAAATCGTAATATGTTGTCCGAATGGCACTTCTGGTGCTGTTTGTAAAGTTTCGTGTTACAGAAGTCAACATAGGCCAAACTCCTTCCCCCGACAACCTAGAGGTCTGAAATTTAAATCTGTTGTCCGAATGGTACTTCTGGTGTTGTTTGTAAAGTTTCGTGACACAGAAGTCAACGTAGGCCAAACTCCTTCCCCCAACATCCCAGAGGTCTGAAATCGAAATATGTTGTCCGGATAGCACATGTGAGGTTGCCTGTAAAGTTTCGTGCCACAGAAGTCAACGTAGGCCAAACTCCTTCCCCCGACAACCTAGAGGTCTGAAATTTAAATATGTTGTCCGAATGGTACTTCTGGTGTTGTTTGTAAAGTTTCGGGTTACAGAAGTCAACGTAGGCCAAACTCCTTCCCCCGACAACCCAGAGGTCTGAAATCGAAATATGTTGTCCGGATAGCACATTTGAGGTTGCCTGTAAAGTTTCGTGTCCCAGAAGTCAACGTAGGCTAAACTCCTTCCCCTGACAACTCAGAGGTCTGAAATTGTAATATGTTGTCCGGATAGCACATTTGAGGTTGCCTGTAAAGTTTCGTGCCACAGAAGTCAACGTAGGCCAAACTCCTTCCCCCGACAACCTAGAGGTCTGAAATTTAAATATGTTGTCTGAATTGCACTTCTGGTGTTGTTTGTAAAGTTTCGTGTTACAGAAGTCAACGTAGACCAAACTCCTTCCCCCGACAACCTAGAGGTCTGAAATTTAAATATGTTGTCTGAATGGCACTTCTGGTGTTGTTTGTAAAGTTTCGTGTTACTGAAGTCAACGTAGACCAAACCCCTTCCCCCGACATCCCAGAGATCTGAAATCGTAATATGTTCTCCGAATGGCACTTCTGGTGCTGTTTGTAAAGTTTCGTGTTACAGAAGTCAACGTAGGCCAAACTCCTTCCCCCGACAACCTAGAGGTCTGAAATTTAAATATGTTGTCTGAATGGCACTTCTGGTGTTGTTTGTAAAGTTTCGTGTTACTGAAGTCAACGTAGGCCAAACTCCTTCCCCCGACAACCTAGAGGTCTGAAATTTAAATATGTTGTCTGAATGGCACTTCTGGTGCTGTTTGTAAAGTTTCGTGTTACTGAAGTCAACGTAGGCCAAACTCCTTCCCCCGACATCCCAGAGGTCTGAAATCGTAATGTGTTGTCCGCATGGCACTTCTGGTGCTGTTTTTAAAGTTTCGTGTTACAGAAGTCAACGTAGGCCAAACTCCTTCCCCCGACAACCTAGAGGTCTGAAATTTAAATATGTTGTCTGAATGGCACTTCTGGTGTTGTTTGTAAAGTTTCGTGTTACTGAAGTCAACGTAGGCCAAACTCCTTCCCCCGACAACCTAGAGGTCTGAAATTTAAATATGTTGTCTGAATTGCACTTGTGGTGCTGTTTGTAAAGTTTCGTGTTACTGAAGTCAACGTAGGCCAAACTCCTTCCCCCGACATTCCAGAGGTCTGAAATCGTAATGTGTTGTCCGCATGGCACTTCTGGTGCTGTTTGTAAAGTTTCGTGTTACAGAAGTCAACGTAGGCCAAACTCCTTCCCCTGACAACTCAGAGGTCTGAAATTGTAATATGTTGTCCGGATAGCACATTTGAGGTTGCCTGTAAAGTTTCGTGCCACAGAAGTCAACGTAGGCCAAACTCCTTCCCCCGACAACCTAGAGGTCTGAAATTTAAATATGTTGTCTGAATGGCACTTCTGGTGCTGTTTGTAAAGTTTCGTGTTACTGAAGTCAACGTAGGCCAAACTCCTTCCCCCGACAACCTAGAGGTCTGAAATTTAAATATGTTGTCCGAATGGTAATTCTGGTGTTGTTTGTAAAGTTTCGGGTTACAGAAGTCAACGTAGGCCAAACTCCTTCCCCTGACAACCCAGAGGTCTGAAATCGAAATATGTTGTCCGGATAGCACATTTGAGGTTGGCTGTAAAGTTTCGTGCCACAGAAGTCAACGTAGGCCAAACTCCTTCCCCCGACAACCTAGAGGTCTGAAATTTAAATATGTTGTCTGAATGGCACTTCTGGTGTTGTTTGTAAAGTTTCGTGTTACTGAAGTCAACGTAGGCCAAACTCCTTCCCCCGACAACCTAGAGGTCTGAAATTTAAATATGTTGTCTGAATGGCACTTCTGGTGCTGTTTGTAAAGTTTCGTGCTACTGAAGTCAACGTAGGCCAAACTCCTTCCCCCGACATCCCAGAGGTCTGAAATCGTAATGTGTTGTCCGCATGGCACTTCTGGTGCTGTTTGTAAAGTTTCGTGTTACAGAAGTCAACGTAGGCCAAACTCCTTCCCCCGACAACCTAGAGGTCTGAAATTTAAATATGTTGTCTGAATTGCACTTCTGGTGTTGTTTGTAAAGTTTCGTGTTACAGAAGTCAACGTAGACCAAACTCCTTCCCCCGACAACCTAGAGGTCTGAAATTTAAATATGTTGTCTGAATGGCACTTCTGGTGTTGTTTGTAAAGTTTCGTGTTACTGAAGTCAACGTAGACCAAACTCCTTCCCCCGACAACCTAGAGGTCTGAAATTTAAATATGTTGTCCGAATGGTACTTCTGGTGTTGTTTGTAAAGTTTCGGGTTACAGAAGTCAACGTAGGCCAAACTCCTTCCCCTGACAACCCAGAGGTCTGAAATCGAAATATGTTGTCCGGATAGCACATTTGAGGTTGCCTGTTAAGTTTCGTGCCACATATGTCAACGTAGGCCAAACTCCTTCCCCTGACAACTCAGAGGTCTGAAATTGTAATATGTTGTCCGGATATCACATTTGAGGTTGCCTGTAAAGTTTCGTGCCACAGAAGTCAACGTAGGCCAAACTCCTTCCCCTGACAACCCAGAGGTCTGAAATCGAAATATGTTGTCCGGATAGCACATTTGAGGTTGCCTGTAAAGTTTCGTGCCACAGAAGTCAACGTAGGCCAAACTCCTTCCCCTGACAACTCAGAGGTCTGAAATTCTAATATGTTGTCCGGATAGCACATTTGAGGTTGCCTGTAAAGTTTCGTGCCACAGAAGTCAACGTAGGCCAAACTCCTTCCCCCGACAACCTAGAGGTCTGAAATTTAAATATGTTGTCTGAATGGCACTTCTGGTGTTGTTTGTAAAGTTTCGTGTTACTGAAGTCAACGTAGACCAAACTCCTTCCCCCGACATCCCAGAGATCTGAAATCGTAATATGTTGTCCGAATGGCACTTCTGGTGCTGTTTGTAAAGTTTCGTGTTACAGAAGTCAACGTAGGCCAAACTCCTTCCCCTGACAACTCAGAGGTCTGAAATTGTAATATGTTGTCCGGATAGCACATTTGAGGTTGCCTGTAAAGTTTCGTGCCACAGAAGTCAACGTAGGCCAAACTCCTTCCCCTGACAACTCAGAGGTCTGAAATTGTAATATGTTGTCCGGATAGCACATTTGAGGTTGCCTGTAAAGTTTCGTGCCACAGAAGTCAACGTAGGCCAAACTCCTTCCCCCGACAACCTAGATGTCTGAAATTTAAATATGTTGTCTGAATGGCACTTCTGGTGCTGTTTGTAAAGTTTCGTGTTACTGAAGTCAACGTAGGCCAAACTCCTTCCCCCGACATCCCAGAGGTCTGAAATCGTAATATGTTTTCCGAATGGCACTTCTGGTGCTGTTTGTAAAGTTTCGTGTTACAGAAGTCAACGTAGGCCAAACTCCTTCCCCTGACAACTCAGAGGTCTGAAATTGTAATATGTTGTCCGGATAGCACATTTGAGGTTGCCTGTAAAGTTTCGTGCCACAGAAGTCAACGTAGGCCAAACTCCTTCCCCTGACAACTCAGAGGTCTGAAATTGTAATATGTTGTCCGGATAGCACATTTGAGGTTGCCTGTAAAGTTTCGTGCCACAGAAGTCAACGTAGGCCAAACTCCTTCCCCCGACAACCTAGAGGTCTGAAATTTAAATATGTTGTCTGAATGGCACTTCTGGTGCTGTTTGTAAAGTTTCGTGTTACTGAAGTCAACGTAGGCCAAACTCCTTCCCCCGACATCCCAGAGGTCTGAAATCGTAATATGTTGTCCGCATGGCACTTCTGGTGCTGTTTGTAAAGTTTCGTGTTACTGAAGTCAACGTAGGCCAAACTCCTTCCCCCGACATCCCAGAGGTCTGAAATCGTAATATGTTGTCCGCATGGCACTTCTGGTGCTGTTTGTAAAGTTTCGTGTTACAGAAGTCAACGTAGGCCAAACTCCTTCCCCCGACAACCTAGAGGTCTGAAATTTAAATATGTTGTCTGAATTGCACTTCTGGTGTTGTTTGTAAAGTTTCGTGTTACAGAAGTCAACGTAGACCAAACTCCTTCCCCCGACAACCTAGAGGTCTGAAATTTAAATATGTTGTCTGAATGGCACTTCTGGTGTTGTTTGTAAAGTTTCGTGTTACTGAAGTCAACGTAGACCAAACTCCTTCCCCCGACATCCCAGAGATCTGAAATCGTAATATGTTGTCCGAATGGCACTTCTGGTGCTGTTTGTAAAGTTTCGTGTTACAGAAGTCAACATAGGCCAAACTCCTTCCCCCGACAACCTAGAGGTCTGAAATTTAAATCTGTTGTCCGAATGGTACTTCTGGTGTTGTTTGTAAAGTTTCGTGACACAGAAGTCAACGTAGGCCAAACTCCTTCCCCCAACATCCCAGAGGTCTGAAATCGAAATATGTTGTCCGGATAGCACATGTGAGGTTGCCTGTAAAGTTTCGTGCCACAGAAGTCAACGTAGGCCAAACTCCTTCCCCCGACAACCTAGAGGTCTGAAATTTAAATATGTTGTCCGAATGGTACTTCTGGTGTTGTTTGTAAAGTTTCGGGTTACAGAAGTCAACGTAGGCCAAACTCCTTCCCCCGACAACCCAGAGGTCTGAAATCGAAATATGTTGTCCGGATAGCACATTTGAGGTTGCCTGTAAAGTTTCGTGTCCCAGAAGTCAACGTAGGCTAAACTCCTTCCCCTGACAACTCAGAGGTCTGAAATTGTAATATGTTGTCCGGATAGCACATTTGAGGTTGCCTGTAAAGTTTCGTGCCACAGAAGTCAACGTAGGCCAAACTCCTTCCCCCGACAACCTAGAGGTCTGAAATTTAAATATGTTGTCTGAATTGCACTTCTGGTGTTGTTTGTAAAGTTTCGTGTTACAGAAGTCAACGTAGACCAAACTCCTTCCCCCGACAACCTAGAGGTCTGAAATTTAAATATGTTGTCTGAATGGCACTTCTGGTGTTGTTTGTAAAGTTTCGTGTTACTGAAGTCAACGTAGACCAAACCCCTTCCCCCGACATCCCAGAGATCTGAAATCGTAATATGTTCTCCGAATGGCACTTCTGGTGCTGTTTGTAAAGTTTCGTGTTACAGAAGTCAACGTAGGCCAAACTCCTTCCCCCGACAACCTAGAGGTCTGAAATTTAAATATGTTGTCTGAATGGCACTTCTGGTGTTGTTTGTAAAGTTTCGTGTTACTGAAGTCAACGTAGGCCAAACTCCTTCCCCCGACAACCTAGAGGTCTGAAATTTAAATATGTTGTCTGAATGGCACTTCTGGTGCTGTTTGTAAAGTTTCGTGTTACTGAAGTCAACGTAGGCCAAACTCCTTCCCCCGACATCCCAGAGGTCTGAAATCGTAATGTGTTGTCCGCATGGCACTTCTGGTGCTGTTTTTAAAGTTTCGTGTTACAGAAGTCAACGTAGGCCAAACTCCTTCCCCCGACAACCTAGAGGTCTGAAATTTAAATATGTTGTCTGAATTGCACTTCTGGTGTTGTTTGTAAAGTTTCGTGTTACAGAAGTCAACGTAGACCAAACTCCTTCCCCCGACAACCTAGAGGTCTGAAATTTAAATATGTTGTCTGAATGGCACTTCTGGTGTTGTTTGTAAAGTTTCGTGTTACTGAAGTCAACGTAGACCAAACTCCTTCCCCCGACATCCCAGAGATCTGAAATCGTAATATGTTGTCCGAATGGCACTTCTGGTGCTGTTTGTAAAGTTTCGTGTTACAGAAGTCAACGTAGGCCAAACTCCTTCCCCCGACAACCTAGAGGTCTGAAATTTAAATATGTTGTCTGAATGGCACTTCTGGTGTTGTTTGTAAAGTTTCGTGTTACTGAAGTCAACGTAGACCAAACTCCTTCCCCCGACATCCCAGAGATCTGAAATCGTAATATGTTGTCCGAATGGCACTTCTGGTGCTGTTTGTAAAGTTTCGTGTTACAGAAGTCAACGTAGGCCAAACTCCTTCCCCCGACAACCTAGAGGTCTGAAATTTAAATATGTTGTCTGAATGGCACTTCTGGTGTTGTTTGTAAAGTTTCGTGTTACTGAAGTCAACGTAGGCCAAACTCCTTCCCCCGACAACCTAGAGGTCTGAAATTTAAATATGTTGTCTGAATTGCACTTGTGGTGCTGTTTGTAAAGTTTCGTGTTACTGAAGTCAACGTAGGCCAAACTCCTTCCCCCGACATTCCAGAGGTCTGAAATCGTAATGTGTTGTCCGCATGGCACTTCTGGTGCTGTTTGTAAAGTTTCGTGTTACAGAAGTCAACGTAGGCCAAACTCCTTCCCCTGACAACTCAGAGGTCTGAAATTGTAATATGTTGTCCGGATAGCACATTTGAGGTTGCCTGTAAAGTTTCGTGCCACAGAAGTCAACGTAGGCCAAACTCCTTCCCCCGACAACCTAGAGGTCTGAAATTTAAATATGTTGTCTGAATGGCACTTCTGGTGCTGTTTGTAAAGTTTCGTGTTACTGAAGTCAACGTAGGCCAAACTCCTTCCCCCGACAACCTAGAGGTCTGAAATTTAAATATGTTGTCCGAATGGTAATTCTGGTGTTGTTTGTAAAGTTTCGGGTTACAGAAGTCAACGTAGGCCAAACTCCTTCCCCTGACAACCCAGAGGTCTGAAATCGAAATATGTTGTCCGGATAGCACATTTGAGGTTGGCTGTAAAGTTTCGTGCCACAGAAGTCAACGTAGGCCAAACTCCTTCCCCCGACAACCTAGAGGTCTGAAATTTAAATATGTTGTCTGAATGGCACTTCTGGTGTTGTTTGTAAAGTTTCGTGTTACTGAAGTCAACGTAGGCCAAACTCCTTCCCCCGACAACCTAGAGGTCTGAAATTTAAATATGTTGTCTGAATGGCACTTCTGGTGCTGTTTGTAAAGTTTCGTGCTACTGAAGTCAACGTAGGCCAAACTCCTTCCCCCGACAACCTAGAGGTCTGAAATTTAAATATGTTGTCCGAATGGTAATTCTGGTGTTGTTTGTAAAGTTTCGGGTTACAGAAGTCAACGTAGGCCAAACTCCTTCCCCTGACAACCCAGAGGTCTGAAATCGAAATATGTTGTCCGGATAGCACATTTGAGGTTGGCTGTAAAGTTTCGTGCCACAGAAGTCAACGTAGGCCAAACTCCTTCCCCCGACAACCTAGAGGTCTGAAATTTAAATATGTTGTCTGAATGGCACTTCTGGTGTTGTTTGTAAAGTTTCGTGTTACTGAAGTCAACGTAGGCCAAACTCCTTCCCCCGACAACCTAGAGGTCTGAAATTTAAATATGTTGTCTGAATGGCACTTCTGGTGCTGTTTGTAAAGTTTCGTGCTACTGAAGTCAACGTAGGCCAAACTCCTTCCCCCGACATCCCAGAGGTCTGAAATCGTAATGTGTTGTCCGCATGGCACTTCTGGTGCTGTTTGTAAAGTTTCGTGTTACAGAAGTCAACGTAGGCCAAACTCCTTCCCCCGACAACCTAGAGGTCTGAAATTTAAATATGTTGTCTGAATTGCACTTCTGGTGTTGTTTGTAAAGTTTCGTGTTACAGAAGTCAACGTAGACCAAACTCCTTCCCCCGACAACCTAGAGGTCTGAAATTTAAATATGTTGTCTGAATGGCACTTCTGGTGTTGTTTGTAAAGTTTCGTGTTACTGAAGTCAACGTAGACCAAACTCCTTCCCCCGACATCCCAGAGATCTGAAATCGTAATATGTTGTCCGAATGGCACTTCTGGTGCTGTTTGTAAAGTTTCGTGTTACAGAAGTCAACATAGGCCAAACTCCTTCCCCCGACAACCTAGAGGTCTGAAATTTAAATCTGTTGTCCGAATGGTACTTCTGGTGTTGTTTGTAAAGTTTCGTGACACAGAAGTCAACGTAGGCCAAACTCCTTCCCCCAACATCCCAGAGGTCTGAAATCGAAATATGTTGTCCGGATAGCACATGTGAGGTTGCCTGTAAAGTTTCGTGCCACAGAAGTCAACGTAGGCCAAACTCCTTCCCCCGACAACCTAGAGGTCTGAAATTTAAATATGTTGTCCGAATGGTACTTCTGGTGTTGTTTGTAAAGTTTCGGGTTACAGAAGTCAACGTAGGCCAAACTCCTTCCCCCGACAACCCAGAGGTCTGAAATCGAAATATGTTGTCCGGATAGCACATTTGAGGTTGCCTGTAAAGTTTCGTGTCCCAGAAGTCAACGTAGGCTAAACTCCTTCCCCTGACAACTCAGAGGTCTGAAATTGTAATATGTTGTCCGGATAGCACATTTGAGGTTGCCTGTAAAGTTTCGTGCCACAGAAGTCAACGTAGGCCAAACTCCTTCCCCCGACAACCTAGAGGTCTGAAATTTAAATATGTTGTCTGAATTGCACTTCTGGTGTTGTTTGTAAAGTTTCGTGTTACAGAAGTCAACGTAGACCAAACTCCTTCCCCCGACAACCTAGAGGTCTGAAATTTAAATATGTTGTCTGAATGGCACTTCTGGTGTTGTTTGTAAAGTTTCGTGTTACTGAAGTCAACGTAGACCAAACCCCTTCCCCCGACATCCCAGAGATCTGAAATCGTAATATGTTCTCCGAATGGCACTTCTGGTGCTGTTTGTAAAGTTTCGTGTTACAGAAGTCAACGTAGGCCAAACTCCTTCCCCCGACAACCTAGAGGTCTGAAATTTAAATATGTTGTCTGAATGGCACTTCTGGTGTTGTTTGTAAAGTTTCGTGTTACTGAAGTCAACGTAGGCCAAACTCCTTCCCCCGACAACCTAGAGGTCTGAAATTTAAATATGTTGTCTGAATGGCACTTCTGGTGCTGTTTGTAAAGTTTCGTGTTACTGAAGTCAACGTAGGCCAAACTCCTTCCCCCGACATCCCAGAGGTCTGAAATCGTAATGTGTTGTCCGCATGGCACTTCTGGTGCTGTTTTTAAAGTTTCGTGTTACAGAAGTCAACGTAGGCCAAACTCCTTCCCCCGACAACCTAGAGGTCTGAAATTTAAATATGTTGTCTGAATTGCACTTCTGGTGTTGTTTGTAAAGTTTCGTGTTACAGAAGTCAACGTAGACCAAACTCCTTCCCCCGACAACCTAGAGGTCTGAAATTTAAATATGTTGTCTGAATGGCACTTCTGGTGTTGTTTTTAAAGTTTCGTGTTACTGAAGTCAACGTAGACCAAACTCCTTCCCCCGACATCCCAGAGATCTGAAATCGTAATATGTTGTCCGAATGGCACTTCTGGTGCTGTTTGTAAAGTTTCGTGTTACAGAAGTCAACGTAGGCCAAACTCCTTCCCCCGACAACCTAGAGGTCTGAAATTTAAATATGTTGTCTGAATGGCACTTCTGGTGTTGTTTGTAAAGTTTCGTGTTACTGAAGTCAACGTAGGCCAAACTCCTTCCCCCGACAACCTAGAGGTCTGAAATTTAAATATGTTGTCTGAATTGCACTTGTGGTGCTGTTTGTAAAGTTTCGTGTTACTGAAGTCAACGTAGGCCAAACTCCTTCCCCCGACATTCCAGAGGTCTGAAATCGTAATGTGTTGTCCGCATGGCACTTCTGGTGCTGTTTGTAAAGTTTCGTGTTACAGAAGTCAACGTAGGCCAAACTCCTTCCCCTGACAACTCAGAGGTCTGAAATTGTAATATGTTGTCCGGATAGCACATTTGAGGTTGCCTGTAAAGTTTCGTGCCACAGAAGTCAACGTAGGCCAAACTCCTTCCCCCGACAACCTAGAGGTCTGAAATTTAAATATGTTGTCTGAATGGCACTTCTGGTGCTGTTTGTAAAGTTTCGTGTTACTGAAGTCAACGTAGGCCAAACTCCTTCCCCCGACAACCTAGAGGTCTGAAATTTAAATATGTTGTCCGAATGGTAATTCTGGTGTTGTTTGTAAAGTTTCGGGTTACAGAAGTCAACGTAGGCCAAACTCCTTCCCCTGACAACCCAGAGGTCTGAAATCGAAATATGTTGTCCGGATAGCACATTTGAGGTTGGCTGTAAAGTTTCGTGCCACAGAAGTCAACGTAGGCCAAACTCCTTCCCCCGACAACCTAGAGGTCTGAAATTTAAATATGTTGTCTGAATGGCACTTCTGGTGTTGTTTGTAAAGTTTCGTGTTACTGAAGTCAACGTAGGCCAAACTCCTTCCCCCGACAACCTAGAGGTCTGAAATTTAAATATGTTGTCTGAATGGCACTTCTGGTGCTGTTTGTAAAGTTTCGTGCTACTGAAGTCAACGTAGGCCAAACTCCTTCCCCCGACATCCCAGAGGTCTGAAATCGTAATGTGTTGTCCGCATGGCACTTCTGGTGCTGTTTGTAAAGTTTCGTGTTACAGAAGTCAACGTAGGCCAAACTCCTTCCCCCGACAACCTAGAGGTCTGAAATTTAAATATGTTGTCTGAATTGCACTTCTGGTGTTGTTTGTAAAGTTTCGTGTTACAGAAGTCAACGTAGACCAAACTCCTTCCCCCGACAACCTAGAGGTCTGAAATTTAAATATGTTGTCTGAATGGCACTTCTGGTGTTGTTTGTAAAGTTTCGTGTTACTGAAGTCAACGTAGACCAAACTCCTTCCCCCGACAACCTAGAGGTCTGAAATTTAAATATGTTGTCCGAATGGTACTTCTGGTGTTGTTTGTAAAGTTTCGGGTTACAGAAGTCAACGTAGGCCAAACTCCTTCCCCTGACAACCCAGAGGTCTGAAATCGAAATATGTTGTCCGGATAGCACATTTGAGGTTGCCTGTTAAGTTTCGTGCCACATATGTCAACGTAGGCCAAACTCCTTCCCCTGACAACTCAGAGGTCTGAAATTGTAATATGTTGTCCGGATATCACATTTGAGGTTGCCTGTAAAGTTTCGTGCCACAGAAGTCAACGTAGGCCAAACTCCTTCCCCTGACAACCCAGAGGTCTGAAATCGAAATATGTTGTCCGGATAGCACATTTGAGGTTGCCTGTAAAGTTTCGTGCCACAGAAGTCAACGTAGGCCAAACTCCTTCCCCTGACAACTCAGAGGTCTGAAATTCTAATATGTTGTCCGGATAGCACATTTGAGGTTGCCTGTAAAGTTTCGTGCCACAGAAGTCAACGTAGGCCAAACTCCTTCCCCCGACAACCTAGAGGTCTGAAATTTAAATATGTTGTCTGAATGGCACTTCTGGTGTTGTTTGTAAAGTTTCGTGTTACTGAAGTCAACGTAGACCAAACTCCTTCCCCCGACATCCCAGAGATCTGAAATCGTAATATGTTGTCCGAATGGCACTTCTGGTGCTGTTTGTAAAGTTTCGTGTTACAGAAGTCAACGTAGGCCAAACTCCTTCCCCTGACAACTCAGAGGTCTGAAATTGTAATATGTTGTCCGGATAGCACATTTGAGGTTGCCTGTAAAGTTTCGTGCCACAGAAGTCAACGTAGGCCAAACTCCTTCCCCTGACAACTCAGAGGTCTGAAATTGTAATATGTTGTCCGGATAGCACATTTGAGGTTGCCTGTAAAGTTTCGTGCCACAGAAGTCAACGTAGGCCAAACTCCTTCCCCCGACAACCTAGATGTCTGAAATTTAAATATGTTGTCTGAATGGCACTTCTGGTGCTGTTTGTAAAGTTTCGTGTTACTGAAGTCAACGTAGGCCAAACTCCTTCCCCCGACATCCCAGAGGTCTGAAATCGTAATATGTTTTCCGAATGGCACTTCTGGTGCTGTTTGTAAAGTTTCGTGTTACAGAAGTCAACGTAGGCCAAACTCCTTCCCCTGACAACTCAGAGGTCTGAAATTGTAATATGTTGTCCGGATAGCACATTTGAGGTTGCCTGTAAAGTTTCGTGCCACAGAAGTCAACGTAGGCCAAACTCCTTCCCCTGACAACTCAGAGGTCTGAAATTGTAATATGTTGTCCGGATAGCACATTTGAGGTTGCCTGTAAAGTTTCGTGCCACAGAAGTCAACGTAGGCCAAACTCCTTCCCCCGACAACCTAGAGGTCTGAAATTTAAATATGTTGTCTGAATGGCACTTCTGGTGCTGTTTGTAAAGTTTCGTGTTACTGAAGTCAACGTAGACCAAACTCCTTCCCCCGACATCCCAGAGATCTGAAATCGTAATATGTTGTCCGAATGGCACTTCTGGTGCTGTTTGTAAAGTTTCGTGTTACAGAAGTCAACGTAGGCCAAACTCCTTCCCCTGACAACTCAGAGGTCTGAAATTGTAATATGTTGTCCGGATAGCACATTTGAGGTTGCCTGTAAAGTTTCGTGCCACAGAAGTTAACGTAGGCCAAACTCCTTCCCCTGACAACTCAGAGGTCTGAAATTGTAATATGTTGTCCGGATAGCACATTTGAGGTTGCCTGTAAAGTTTCGTGCCACAGAAGTCAACGTAGGCCAAACTCCTTCCCCCTACAACCCAAAGGTCTGAAATCAAAATATATTGTCCGAATGGCACTTCTGGTGTTGTTTGTAAAGTTTCGTGCCACAGAAGTCAACGTAGGCCAAACTCCTTCCCCCGACAACCTAGAGGTCTGAAATTTAAATATGGTGTCCGAATGGTACTTCTGGTGTTGTTTGTAAAGTTTCGTGTTACAGAAGTCAACGTAGACCAAACTCCTTCCCCCGACAACCTAGAGGTCTGAAATTTAAATATGTTGTCTGAATGGCACTTCTGGTGTTGTTTGTAAAGTTTCGTGTTACTGAAGTCAACGTAGACCAAACTCCTTCCCCCGACATCCCAGAGATCTGAAATCGTAATATGTTGTCCGAATGGCACTTCTGGTGCTGTTTGTAAAGTTTCGTGTTACAGAAGTCAACGTAGGCCAAACTCCTTCCCCTGACAACTCAGAGGTCTGAAATTGTAATATGTTGTCCGGATAGCACATTTGAGGTTGCCTGTAAAGTTTCGTGCCACAGAAGTCAACGTAGGCCAAACTCCTTCCCCTGACAACTCAGAGGTCTGAAATTGTAATATGTTGTCCGGATAGCACATTTGAGGTTGCCTGTAAAGTTTCGTGCCACAGAAGTCAACGTAGGCCAAACTCCTTCCCCCGACAACCTAGAGGTCTGAAATTTAAATATGTTGTCTGAATGGCACTTCTGGTGCTGTTTGTAAAGTTTCGTGCTACTGAAGTCAACGTAGGCCAAACTCCTTCCCCCGACATCCCAGAGGTCTGAAATCGTAATGTGTTGTCCGCATGGCACTTCTGGTGCTGTTTGTAAAGTTTCGTGTTACAGAAGTCAACGTAGGCCAAACTCCTTCCCCCGACAACCTAGAGGTCTGAAATTTAAATATGTTGTCTGAATTGCACTTCTGGTGTTGTTTGTAAAGTTTCGTGTTACAGAAGTCAACGTAGACCAAACTCCTTCTCCCGACAACCTAGAGGTCTGAAATTTAAATATGTTGTCTGAATGGCACTTCTGGTGTTGTTTGTAAAGTTTCGTGTTACTGAAGTCAACGTAGACCAAACTCCTTCCCCCGACATCCCAGAGATCTGAAATCGTAATATGTTGTCCGAATGGCACTTCTGGTGCTGTTTGTAAAGTTTCGTGTTACAGAAGTCAACGTAGGCCAAACTCCTTCCCCTGACAACTCAGAGGTCTGAAATTGTAATATGTTGTCCGGATAGCACATTTGAGGTTGCCTGTAAAGTTTCGTGCCACAGAAGTCAACGTAGGCCAAACTCCTTCCCCTGACAACTCAGAGGTCTGAAATTGTAATATGTTGTCCGGATAGCACATTTGAGGTTGCCTGTAAAGTTTCGTGCCACAGAAGTCAACGTAGGCCAAACTCCTTCCCCCTACAACCCAAAGGTCTGAAATCAAAATATATTGTCCGAATGGCACTTCTGGTGTTGTTTGTAAAGTTTCGTGCCACAGAAGTCAACGTAGGCCAAACTCCTTCCCCCGACAACCTAGAGGTCTGAAATTTAAATATGGTGTCCGAATGGTACTTCTGGTGTTGTTTCTAAAGTTTCGTGTTACAGAAGTCAACGTAGGCCAAACTCCTTCCCCCGACAACCCAAAGGTCTGAAATCGAAATATATTGTCCGAATGGCACTTCTGGTGTTGTTTGTAAAGTTTCGTGCCACAGAAGTCAACGTAGGACAAACTCCTTCCCCCGACAATTTAGAGGTCTGAAATTTAAATATGTTGTCTACATGGCACTTCTGGTTTTGTTTGTAAAGTTTGGTGACACCGAAGTCAACGTAGGCCAAACTCCTTCCCCTGACAACTCATTGGTCTGAAATCGAAATATGTTGTCCAAATGGCACCCCTGGGGGTACCAGTAAGGTTTCCTGCCACAAAAGTAAACGTAGGCAAGGCTATAGCCTTAGGTAAGTAGACGATTTTTGCAAAAAATTAAAAGTGATTTTTAATGTGTTTTTTAATTAAACTGAGCACAATTAACCATGCATAGGAAAGTTCCAACTCATTTGAGTCATATTTTAAGGTTAGGGTTAGGGTTAGGTTAGGGTTAGGGTTAGGTTAGGGTTAGGTTAGGGTTAGGGTTAGGGTAGGGTTAGGGTTAGGGTTAGGTTAGGTTCGGGTTAGGGTTAGGGTTAGGGTTAACAGTAGGGTTAGAGTATGTTGTCCAACACGCACTTATGTGATCACCTACAGTGTTTCGTGCCACAGAAGTGATTGTATGCTAAACTCCTTCCCCCAGTCAACCAGAGGTCCGAAATCACAGTATGCTGTCCAACTGGCATCTCTGTGATAGCCTGCAGAATTTCGTACCCCAAAAGTCAACGTAGGCCAAACTCTGTCCCCTGAGCACCCTGAGGTCTGAAATCACAGTTTGTTGTTCAACTAACACGTATGGGGTCGCCTGCGGAGTTTCGTACGACAGCAGTTAATGTAGTCTGAACTCCTTCCCTCGACCTCAGAGAGATCTGAAACAGCAGTATGTTGTCCCCCTGATACCTCTGGTGTGGCCTGCAGAGTTTCGTACCCCAAAAGTCAATGTAGTTCAAACTCCTTCCACCAACCACCCAGGTGTATGAAATCAAAATATATTGTCCGAATAGCATCGCTTGTGTTGCCTGTAAAGTTTCGTGCCACAGAAGTTAACGTAGGCCAAACTCCTCCCCTGACAACCCAGAGGTCTGAAATCAAAATATTTTGTCCAAATGGCACCTCTGGGGGTACCAGTAAAGTTCCCTGCCACAAAAGTCAACTTAGGCAAGGCTATAGCCTTAGGTAAGTAGACGATTTTGGCAAAAAATTAAAAGTGATTTTTAATGTGTTTTTCAATCAAATTGAGCACAATTATCCATGCACCTGCAAGTTCTAACTTATTTGAGTCATATCCTCATATAGAAAAAGAGTTTGAAGAATGGTCCAAAATCACACAAAAAAGGTAAGGCTATATAGCCTTAGGTAATTTGACAATTTTGGTAAAAAGAAATTAAAAGTGATTTTTAACGTGTTTTTAATTAAACTGAGCACAATTAACCATGCATAGGAAAGTTCCAACTCATTTGAGTCATATACTCATATTAAAAAAGAGTTTGAAGAATGGTCCAAAATCACACAAAAAAGGTAGGTAATTTGACGATTTTGGTAAAAAATTAAAAGTGACTTTTAACGTGTTTTTTTAATTAAACTGAGCACAATCATGCAAGTTCCAACTCATTTAAGTCATATTCTCCTATAAAAAAGAGTTTGAAGAATGGTCCAAAATCAAGCAAAAACGTAAGGCCTTAGAATTTTGGTAAAAAAAAATTAAAAGTGATTTTTTATTTGTTTTTCAATTAAATTGAGCACAATTAACCATGCACCTGCAAGTTATAACTCATTTGATGCAAAAAGAGAGTTTTAAGAATGTTCAAAAATCACACAAAAAGGTAAGTCTATAGCCTTAGGTAATTTGATGATTTTGGCAAAAAATTAAAAGTGATCTTTAATGTTTTTCAATTAAATTGAGCACATGCACTGAAACTCCAATTAGCTACCTTAGACCCACAATAACAATCAAAACTCCTAATATTAAAATGTGGAGTAATTTATAAATAGAAAGTAATATAATAACATGTATTTTACATTCAAATTCGCAGCTCACAAACTACTGGAATGCACTTATTTATACCCATAACACAAATACATCATAAAAATAACATTTTCCATAGAGCAAGAACACATGACAGTTTCCTTTATTAACAACATATACTCTTACTATACATTTATATTTATAGTATTTGAAAAAATAGTTCCTTGTTCTGCATACGTTTTTTTATCTTGAAGACATAAAAATGTGATCATTGTGATACCAGAAGTGATAACAAAGAAAAAATTGTCCATTGTGAATGTCAATTCTTGGAATTACACACAGGAAATATAAAGAATTAAAAAAGTGAATATGATCACAGCAGTGATTGGATACTGGTGATCTGTGTGAATCACTGAGTGTAAAAGTGCACCAGAGTGTGAGCAGAGCTTATTTAAAGAACACCTGTAACAGTATCAGCAACCTGATCCCGACCCACAGCCTGATCCTCTCATCTGAAACCTCCTCATCCATGCTGCCTCTTCAGACCTAATTAGCCCTGTCCTTCATTCCATCATGCCTGAATGTATCCTGTGGTAGTATGTGCTAAGCTAACTCGCTAACTTCAGCTGGACTGGAAGTTATGAGTAAATGTTTAGGCCTGTCACAATAATTACATTATAGACTTATCGTACAATATATTAGCATAACCACAATTATTTTACTTATCGAGGAAAGCCCATAAATGTTAATTAGTCTGTATGTCATCTATAAAACACTGGGTTTGTTTTATTTAATTTTGTTCATATAAGGTATAGCCCTGTAATGATTACATTATAGACTTATATATGCGCAATATACAGATTTGTTCATGGTAATTAAGTCTCATTATGTCCCAAAATGTTGATTATAAAAACAGGATATTTTTAAAGTTTTATTGCAATTTGAATATCTGAATGTTCTTAAGAATTAAAAAAATACTCTTTAAAATTATTCAATTGTATTATTATGCTAATAAATGATCAAATCAGTGGCATGAAATGGTCTTAAAAAAACAATAATATCGCTTATCGCTTATTTTTCTTTAACGTATTTTGTGTTACATATCATCCACACAAAAACAGTTATATTGACAGACCTGTTCTGTTACTGTTATTATTGCTTAGTTTTTCTGTGCTGTTTTTTTACTCTCCACTCTCTTTGTTGCATGTATTAGAAACCACCTACTTGTGACACTGATTGGCCAGAGTCTCCATGGCAACATGAATCTGATTGGCTGGCTGCGGGCAGGTTCACATCTGTGGCATTAGGAAGAATTCCAGACACTTGTTTGCTAGAAACTGAACTCAGCTCAGATGTTTGTTTAAGAAATCTCCATTTAGCATCATTAGCAGCACAGCTAGTGTCAGTGTGTCTTTGCTATCATAATGACGGGAAAAGTACACCTTGCTCGACTCAAAACGTACAAAAGTCATGTACTAATTCTCTTAATTAACCATGTGGTTAATTTTTGGGGTAACGTGAAATAAACCAATCAGAGTGTCTCTTGCTCATCATTGTCTCACAGACTACAAATAAAATATTCAGTATCACTCCCAAAATTTACCTATAGAGATTAATGAATGCTGCTCCAGCTCTGAGGCACACCCAGAGTATTTCGGCCCAGTTACAGAAAAAGATTTACTTAGTGTAATTAACTCATCAAAATCAACATCATGTATATTAGATCCAGTACCCACACAATTATTGAAACAGGCACTGCCAAAGATGGGTAAATCATTACTAGAAATAGTCAATTCATCCCTTAGCATGGGCTACGTACCCAATTCTCTTAAATTGGCGGTCATTAAGCCCATTATCAAAAAGCCAAATCTGGACCCCCGCGAGCTTGCTAATTATAGACCAATTTCTAATCTTTCCTTTATAGCCAAAATCCTAGAAAAAATTGTGTTTAACCAGCTGCGCTTGTATCTACAAAGTAATAGTATGCATGAGGTTTTTCAATCTGGATTTAGACAAAACCATAGTACTGAAACAACTCTACTTAGAGTAACTAATGATTTACTTTCAGCTCTTGATAGGGGCAGTAATGCCATCCTTGTACTGCTAGATCTAAGTGCTGCCTTTGACACCATAGATCACGCTATTCTACTTGATAGGTTAGAAAATCTTATAGGAATTAAAGGATCAGCCCTCACCTGGTTCAGATCTTATCTGAGAGATCGATTCCAGTGTGTTTATTTAAATAACGAATGCTCTTATCAGTCTAGAGTAAAATATGGTGTCCCTCAAGGATCAATACTGGGTCCATTACTCTTTACTCTTTATATGTTACCGCTGGGTAAAGTCATCCGTAGGCATGGTATTAACTTTCACTGCTATGCTGATGACACGCAACTTTACATATCTGCTAAACCCAACGAGGAGCTCTGTATAAATCAAATAACAGACTGTATTAAAGACATTAAAAATTGGATGACAACATTCTCTTACCTAATTCTGATAAAACTGAGGTCCTTTTATTAGGTCCTAATATTGATAAAAACATAAATCTCAGGAGGAAGAGCGTTCTTTTATAAAGCTCCCCAACTTTGGAATAGCCTCCATATTAATATACGGGACTCAGACACACTCTCAATCTTTAAATCTAGACTCAAAACATTTCTATTTGCTCAAGTTTTGATTAATGTCTCATCGCAATTTCTGTAACCTTTGCCCTTCTAACTATTCCTCTTACATCTCACCCAGCAAACATAAACCCTGCCCTATTTATCATACAGCTCTCTGCCTCTCTCTTTATCTCTCTATCTATCTCTTCTACATGTGTAGAGATGCTGTTCCTGATGCTCCAGCCTGGCTCTCCACGGCCCGCTGTGTTCCGGCTCTACAACCCTGATCAGCATTAACACACTCAGAATCTGTTTATATATTATCTACATCTCTCATTATCTCTTTATTATTATCACTGGTCATATACCCATCACACCTACTCACACTCATAACTCACAACCTGTTTCTACATTATCTACAGCTCTTCATGGGTTCCTCTGACTGAGTCTTGGCCCTTCCTCTTAATTTAAGGGAGTTTTTTGGACCTGTTTTTCTCTGTAAAGCTGCTTTATGAACATGTCTGTTGTAAAAGAGCTATAGAAATAAAATTGAATTGCTGTAATTCCGAGTTTATTTACAGGAATCAGAAATATTTAATCAAAGCTGCTGTAATACCACTGTAAAACTCTGAATAATATATATTTTTTTACTTTGTTACAAAAATGTTACATTTAAGGTGGACGGTTAAACTAGAATCTCAGTTTATATAAAATAATGGTATTAGTAAAGTTAAATCAGTTTCAACAAAGAATAATTAACTTCCACAAGTACAGTTTTATTTCTTTGTGTTTTAGGTGTGAGGTTTTATTCTATTAGTGATGTTTTCTGCTATTAATGTAAATCTGTTTGATCTATCGGTGGGTTTGATCCGTCATTTGATCTCAGTTTGATCACCCTCTGTTTCAAACCTCAGCTTCATCTGACACACGGTTTAATTTGCATATTGACAAAGCAATTTACCAATCAGCAGCCTGTGGATGAAGAGGCGGTATATAAAGCGTGTGATTATGGGTAGTGTTCATTGTGAGGATCATCATGCCCTCATTCTGCATCATCATCTGAACCATCACCACACTTCCACAGATATTTGCCCCTAATTTCCAGCTACAGTCTGGAGGATGTGGGTCTTTATGTTCTCCACAGTGCTGATGCCGCGGTACACCAGGGTGGAGACATTTAGATCCAGAAATAACCCAAACTTACAGAGCTCATCTCTCAACACTTTTATACTCCAGGACTGATCTTCACACTGATCGTAGCTTCTCCTGAGTGCTTAAACATCTCTATTATAACTTACTATCAATGAGAAAACAGAACAAACACATATATATATATATATATATAATAGAAAGGTTCAAATCATTCCCATGTTTTTAAAGATTATCTTTTAATATATATATATTTTTTTCAGTGTGTAGAGATGTTCTGCTATAGATTATTAAAGAACAGAAGGAAGAACAGCTTAATTTTAGCTCTAGATTTCATATTCATGATATTAACTGTTCTCTACAGCGTCCGCCCTAAAACATCTTCTACTGAAGCTGCAGTTGAACAGAACAGATGTTTGGATTGTGAGCTATTGGCTTAAATCTACAACGGCAATTTAGGAACATTAAAAAAAATAAACACATTTCAAAATTAAAACCTTGGAGACTTTCGAGAGCTGATCCGAGGTTTGGGATTAAGAGCTATTAGCTATAAACTGAAATTTTTATCTGCACTGTTAGCAGAATTTTATACCCATATTCAGCTTATTGCTAATTATATTTAATCTTCTCAAAGCGTTTTCTTTCTGCACTACTGTCTACTGTAGATGGAGGAATATTAATAAATAATTAACTTCTTCTCTGAACAGAACTGCTGTAGTTACTGAATTATACTGAGTTTAACCACAGGGCGGCAGCACTGCTGTTTACATACTCTTTCAACCAGAGGTCACCGGAAGTACATGCAGCCTTTCAGGTTTCAGGAGTAGCTTTAAAAGTCGTTGGTTTCTGGTCTGAATTGTAATAAATAAATACGTAGTTGTGCTCACGTGTACTCAGGCGTGGTTTTGAGGCAGGATACAGTCAGTCGTGACTGAACTGGAGTGTAGTGATCAAGCCTTCTGTTTTACTGGGCTAAATGCTAATAGCTAACAACAATAACAAAGCTAACAACTCTGTGTTGATGTTACTGGCGAAAGATGCTAAAATAGTTATATTGTTGTTATAGTATCTGTGTGGGTTGTTGTAGTATCCGTGGGGGTTGATATAGCAGTATGTTTTTGTCATATCATGTCATATAAGGGCAATGTTGAGCAATAATGGTACATATTTGAATCACATATCATAGAACAGTGCTCAGAGAGCAGTATAGAACCACAAAAACATGTAGTTTTTCTTGTTTAATATGTACTTTAGCTTGGTGAGATGTGTTCTAGGAGAGGCTGAATCTTGTATCTTGTTGTATTTTGTGGGCTGATCACTGTTGTTGCTGAAATAGAGAAATTGTTCTGATGGCCTCCGGTCAGTAGTGTGGAATGCAGTTACCTTGGCTCCAATAGATGCAGGTGGCTTGTAGGTCAATGAACTGTTCAAGTTCTTCTGCAGTAAGTTTAAGCAGCTTGGTATGATTGCACTGGATGCTCTAACGGTTTGACTCCTTAACAATAAGCTCAAATAGGGAGAGAAGACTTTTCAAGTATTGATAAGGAGTAAGAATTTAATCAGCTGATGGAGGGATGTGTAACTGGAGAGGCAGTGGTGTGACACATTTTCCGTATAGTGTTTGGGAAAACCTACTGTCTTCCTCCAAAAGACCATCATCTACATCATTTTCTTCATCTTCATCCCCAACAGTATCTTATAAAAAAAATAAGTTTCCAGTACCAACAAAAACACAACAAAGATATCTTCACCCCAATTTTGTATTTTGTCTTTTCTTCTATAGAACAATCTTGTACCCATTTCTCTGGCAAAATGTGTTAAAAGTGTACAATTAAATAAATACAACTATATTTGCAGTTTGTGCACAAAATATGATATGTAATAACATCCAAACACATTGTTAGCAAAGACATGCCTGAAAAATGCCCGTTATTGCACAACGTTGCCCTGAGGCAACGAAAAGATAAACTTAATTTCTGTACATAAAAAATAAAAAAACTTTCATAAAACCTGACAAATTGCTTGTTGACACATTAATACACATAATTTTTATTTAGAATTTATTTAATTTTTAGAAATATTACTAAAGCAAATAAGCTCCTGTGACCATGGTTCAGAAAAGGAAGTCCCGCCTTCAAATGGTGCATGATAATGACTCCCACACCTTATTGGTTAGATTTTTCATATTATTTTGACCATTCTGATAGATTGCAATAATTTATAGATAGATAGAAGCATATGAGACTCGTTCCTCATCTGTCCTCCTCTCTACCAGCTCTACATAAACATAAACATGCATGTGATTAATTATTAACCGTGATAAAATTACAGGTGCGGATGGTCTGGATCTCTACTTGTAACCTCTGTTATTTTAGAGCAAATTATGTATATTTTTAACCTTTCCATTTTATCTGACAGCTAATGTTATTCCTCTGCATAAAGGTACAGGAAACACTAAAACTCACTGTGTCACTAAATCGTTTTAAACTTTTATTATCTAACCACCTGTACCTGTTTTAGTTGAGTTTTTTATTTTACCTTTTTACTTATTTTAATTGTTTTGTCTTTTTATTTATCTAATTTTATTTTATTCATTTTATCCTTTTATTTGTTTTGTTACTGCTTTTACATTTGGCCTTTTACCTTTTTATTTTATTCATATTATTTTAGTTCCATTATTTACTTTTTTAATTGTGGTTACTTTTGTTTAATTACTTTATTTTTCTTATGTAAATCTTACATTGTTTGCTTGTTTTTATCATTTATATTTAATTTTCAGTCCCTTTAATGTTGTGTATGCTTGGCTGCATTGAAAACGAGGATCACTCTTAATGTATTTACTGAGTGGAAATAAAGGTTGGTTGGTTGATTGTCTGGTTGGTTAATGGATTGATTTCCATTGCAATAAACTATTTATCTTAATTGAGCTGCATGGTAATATTTTCAGTCCTCTGTCTTTTCTCAGTATCAGTGTTTTGAATATGATTCTAGGTTTTTTCCTTTTCCACAAAAATCTTGATATGAACTTTTTCCATTCATCAAACGTGAGGGAACCTCCAGTGGTAAAGTTCAACATCTTCATTTTAATCTCCTCCACTCTCGACTGTAGAGCTAAATAAGACACGCTATTCCATCTCTGTATATCTAAATTTTAGCATTCTCCAAACAAACCCCTGGAGACTTTCGTTTGGTTATTGATAAGTGCAATTCCTGCTTTATTTCAGCTATCAAGTTTTGGTTTTGCTCTTCAGAATGAAGTGTAATAAAGAAAGTAATATATCTAGAATGAAGTGTAATTAAGAATGAAGTGGAGTAATTAAAGTAATATATTAAGAATGACATGAGAAATTGAGGAAGTTATCTATCAAGAATTAATGTAGTGCAATTTAGTAATCAAGACAGTAATATATTAATGAAAGTCTATTGTTTGTCTATATAACTCCTCTTCTGTATTATTATAAGTTGACGTTGAGTACTTGAGAAAGTAATCATGTCATCGATATACGTTTTCTCAATAAGCAAGTTGAGTTCCAGTTGAAGAAAATTATTGTAATAGTCTCAATAATGTAATATATACGCTTACAGTCTAAAAACGCATCCGACGCACTGGAAAAGTTCAGCAAAACCCCCTGCTTGATCACGTGGTTCGAGTCAGCAGAGTGAACGGCAGCGGACGGAGCCCTGGGGGAACCGGCGAACAGTAAGAACTTCAGCTCTGAAACAGCCAATCACAGCCGACCTTCAGGAACAAACCCGCATACAGTGTTATTCATTCTGTACCTTCCATCAACACTTCAAACAGTGATGAACCCGACACCACCTGAAAGATCAAAGACACAGATAAAGATCAAAGAGCCCAACATACAATTATATACAGTATTAGACTAGAGTGTAGAAAATAAATTAAATAAAGAAATTATAACAGGAAAAGACTGGAAGAGAAGTGACTGTATATGTATATATTTGTTGTATATGATTATATTTCTGCATCACACAGTACGTCTACAAAAGCGTAGAAAAAGCGCAGTATTGTACAGGAGTATTTAAAGTGTAAAGTGTAGTATTGTACAGGAGTATTTAAAGTGTAGTAAAGTGTAGTATTGTACAGGAGTATTTAAAGTGTAGTATTGTACAGGAGTATTTACAGCGTAGTAAAGCGTAGTATTGTACAGGGGTATTTAAAGCGTAGTAAAGTGTAGTATTGTACAGGAGTATTTAAAGTGTAGTAAAGCATAGTATTGTACAGGGGTATTTAAAGTGTAGTATTGTACAGGAGTATTTACAGCGTAGTAAAGCGTAGTATTGTACAGGGGTATTTAAAGCGTAGTAAAGTGTAGTATTGTACAGGGGTATTTAAAGTGTAGTAAAGTGTAGTATTGTACAGGAGTATTTAAAGTGTAGTAAAGCATAGTATTGTACAGGGGTATTTAAAGTGTAGTAAAGTGTAGTATTGCACAGAAGTATTTAAAGTGTAGTATTGTACAGGAGTATTTAAAGTGTAGTAAAGCGTAGTATTGTACAGGAGTATTTAAAGTGTAGTAAAGTGTAGTATTGTACAGAAGCATTTAAAGTGTAGTATTGTACAGGAGTATTTAAAGCGTAGTAAAGCGTAGTATTGTACAGGAGTATTTAAAGTGTAGTATTGTCCAGGAGTAGTAAAGCGTAGTATTGTACAGGAGTATTTAAAGCGTAGTAAACGTATAGTATTGTACAGGAGTATTTAAAGTGTAGTATTGTACAGGAGTATTTAAAGCGTAGTAAAGCGCAGTATTCTACAGGAGTATTTAAAGCGTAGTAAAAGCATAGTATTTGTACAGGAATATTTAAAGTGTAGTATTGTACAGGAGTATTTAAAGCGTAGTAAAAGTGTAGTATTGTACAGGAGTATTTAAAGTGTAGTATTGTACAGGAGTATTTAAAGTGTAGTAAAAGCATAGTATTTGCACAGGAATATTTAAAGTGTAGTATTGTACAGGAGTATTTAAAGTGTAGTAAAAGCGCAGTATTGTACAGGAGTATTTAAAGCGTAGTATTGTACAGGAGTATTTAAAGCGTAGTAAAAGTGTAGTATTGTACAGGAGTATTTAAAGCGTAGTATTGTACAGGAGTATTTAAAGTGTAGTATTGTACAGGAGTATTTAAAGCGTAGTATTGTACAGGAGTATTTAAAGTGTAGTATTGTACAGGAGTATTTAAAGCGTAGTATTGTACAGGAGTATTTAAAGCGTAGTAAAGCGTAGTATTGTACAGGAGTATTTAAAGTGTAGTATTGTACAGGAGTATTTAAAGCGTAGTATTGTACAGGAGTATTTAAAGCGTAGTATTGTACAGGAGTATTTAAAGCGTAGTATTGTACAGGAGTATTTAAAGCGTAGTAAAGTGTAGTATTGTACAGGAGTATTTAAAGCGTAGTATTGTACAGGAGTATTTAAAGCGTAGTATTGTACAGGAGTATTTAAAGTGTAGTATTGTACAGGAGTATTTAAAGTGTAGTATTGTACAGGAGTATTTAAAGCGTAGTAAAGTGTAGTATTGTACAGGAGTATTTAAAGCGTAGTATTGTACAGGAGTATTTAAAGCGTAGTATTGTACAGGAGTATTTAAAGCGTAGTATTGTACAGGAGTATTTAAAGCGTAGTAAAGTGTAGTATTGTACAGGAGTATTTAAAGCGTAGTATTGTGCAGGAGTATTTAAAGTGTAGTATTGTACAGGAGTATTTAAAGCGTAGTATTGTACAGGAGTATTTAAAGTGTAGTATTGTACAGGAGTATTTAAAGCGTAGTAAAGCGTAGTATTGTACAGGAGTATTTAAAGCGTAGTAAAGTGTAGTATTGTACAGGAGTATTTAAAGTGTAGTATTGTACAGGAGTATTTAAAGTGTAGTATTGTACAGGAGTATTTAAAGCATAGTATTGTACAGGAGTATTTAAAGTGTAGTATTGTACAGGAGTATTTAAAGCGTAGTAAAGTGTAGTATTGTACAGGAGTATTTAAAGCGTAGTATTGTACAGGAGTATTTAAAGTGTAGTATTGTACAGGAGTATTTAAAGCGTAGTAAAGTGTAGTATTGTACAGGAGTATTTAAAGCGTAGTAAAGTGTAGTATTGTACAGGAGTATTTAAAGCGTAGTAAAGCGTAGTATTGTACAGGAGTATTTAAAGCGTAGTATTGTACAGGAGTATTTAAAGCGTAGTAAAGTGTAGTATTGTACAGGAGTATTTAAAGCGTAGTATTGTACAGGAGTATTTAAAGTGTAGTAAAGTGTAGTATTGTACAGGAGTATTTAAAGTGTAGTATTGTACAGGAGTATTTAAAGCGTAGTATTGTACAGGAGTATTTAAAGCGTAGTAAAGTGTAGTATTGTACAGGAGTATTTAAAGCGTAGTAAAGTGTAGTATTGTACAGGAGTATTTAAAGTGTAGTATTGTACAGGAGTATTTAAAGCGTAGTAAAGTGTAGTATTGTACAGGAGTATTTAAAGCGTAGTATTGTGCAGGAGTATTTAAAGTGTAGTATTGTACAGGAGTATTTAAAGTGTAGTATTGTACAGGAGTATTTAAAGCGTAGTAAAGCGTAGTATTGTACAGGAGTATTTAAAAGCGTAGTAAAGTGTAGTATTGTACAGGAGTATTTAAAGCGTAGTAAAGTGTAGTATTGTACAGGAGTATTTAAAGCGTAGTAAAGTGTAGTATTGTACAGGAGTATTTAAAGTGTAGTATTGAAGCTGAGTAAATGTTAAGGGGAACTCTGGTGTTGGATCTGCAGGTTCTGGATGATCTGTTTCTGAGCGACGGGACGGATCACCCCGACCTGAAGCTGCAGCACAGCGGAGAAAAAAACCTAAAATTAATCAACAATTTCACACATTAAACTGAGATTTAAGATCAACACCATCAGGACTCGTCTCTTACTGTCTCATTACCCTCCTCCCACAGGCTGCTCTCACTCAGGTCCTTTACTGCTTAACCCTGCAGCAGATGGAGAAACGTGGCTGAACTTCACATAGGTCATTAAATGACACAATAAAAACTATCTGAAGCCGATTGGTCTGTATTCGTACATCAGCACTGCAAACTGCAAACCCTGGAAATTAATATGAAGATTAATTTTGTTACTGAGATCCTCGATCACTGTGTAAGGTCTGTTCTGATTGGCTAGCAGAACAAACTAAAATACTCTGTGAAGTATTTAGATGCTCTTATCTGGGGAGCTGTCTGTTAACTTGTGGTTTCTGATGCTGGAAACTCTGATGATCTTATTCTGTATAACAGAGGAAAGTCTTTCATCTTTTTATTTTATCCTGCAGAATTCCCAGTATCTAGAAAACAGCTCCTGTTATTCCTCTGCATAAAAGAGGAGAAGCTGCAGATCTAAATATTTACAGACTGATCTCAAAACTGTCCTGTTCATCTAAAATTTAGAAATCACCAGTAATGGGAATAAATCCTGTTTACCTGTGCGCACTAGAAAAAAAATAGTGGAGAAAAGTATACTAGTGCAGTGCTGGATTATGGTGATGTAATTTTTAAAAAAGTGTCCGCAAGCGCTCTTAAACCATTAGACTCAATCTACCATTCTGCTCCGAGATTGACCCTTACACTACTCACCACTGCACACTACTCACCACTGCTCACTACTCACCACTGCTCACTACTCACCACTGCACACTATTAACCACTGCACACTATTAACCACTGCACACTACTCACCACTGCTCACTACTCACCACTGCTCACTATTAACCACTGCACACTACTCACCACTACTCACCACTGCAAACTACTCACCACTGCTCACTTCTCTCCACTGCACACTACTCACCACTGCTCACTACTCACCACTGCACACTACTCACCACTGCTCACTACTCACCACTGCTCACTACTCACCACTGCACACTATTAACCACTGCACACTACTCACCACTGCTCACTACTCACCACTGCTCACTATTAACCACTGCACACTACTCACCACTACTCACCACTGCAAACTACTCACCACTGCTCACTTCTCTCCACTGCACACTACTCACCACTGCTCACTACTCACCACTGCACACTATTAACCACTGCACACTACTCACCACTGCAAACTACTCACCACTGCTCACTTCTCTCCACTGCACACTATTAACCACTGCACACTACTCACCACTGCTCACCACTGCAAACTACTCACCACTGCTCACTTCTCTCCACTGCTCACTACTCACCACTGCTCACTACTCACCACTGCTCACTACTCACCACTGCTCACTACTCACCACTGCACACTACACCATAGAGCTGATTGGCCCTCACTAGCTGCACCAGGAGAATCTCATTGGATCATTTTAATTTATAAAACACTTTCTGGCCGTTTGCCAGCTGTAATCTAATTTAATAACAGTAATTATCTTATCGCTCCAGTGATCAGATCACCTGTCAGGAAGGAGAGTTTTCAGTGAAAATCTGCTTTTAGCTACAGAGAGAGAGAGAGAGAGAGAGAGAGAGAGAGAGAGAGAGAGAGAGAGAGAGAGAGAGCACTAGTGATCTGGAATTATTCACTACAGGAAACGCTGAAGCTCAGCTCACTGAATCATTTTAAACCATTAGTTTCTGATCACCATCAGAGTTTTTTAATAAGTTTATCTTTTTCTTATTATTTTAATGTTTAATTTGCTTTATATTTACTTTTTATTTTTCATTCTAATGTTTTATGTTTTGACTCTTATGTTCTTAGTTCATTATTATTCATTTTATCATTTCTTATCGTTTACTTTACTTTATTCTTACTTTTTTATTTTATATTTCCTAAATTCTTTACATTTTGTGTCAATTTGTTTTTATGGTCTTTTAGAATATTTTACTTTACATATATATTTTACTCACATGCATTAAATGTTGATTTAAATTTAGTATTTATTTTATTCCTTAATATTTCTTATTTATTATTAAATGTGTTTAATCCTTTTAATGCTGTAAATGCTCAGTAACACTGTAAATGAGGGTCACCCTCAGTGTTTGAAAATAAAGTACCGGTTTCATCATTTTAAAGTTTTTGATGGTTTTTGCGATGACTGTGTAACAAACTCAAATTATTAATGATTAAATAAACTGTAATACTCTCTATTCTCTTCTACAAGATTATTTTACCTGCAAGTTTATTTTTAAAAAAGGACATTAAGACTTTGACTGATTACAGTGCAAAAACAACTGTGCAATGTGACACACACACACAAATCTAATTATATTCTAATCATATATTTTTTTTTATCAGCAGTGCTATTCTAATCATATATTTACATCAGCAGTGTTATTTCAATCATAAATGCACCTTAGTAGTGCTTTTTTAAATAGAAATTTCTCTCAGTGGTGCTATTATAATCCAATGTGTACTTTAGCTGTGCTATTCTAAATTTAGCAGTGTACAAATATTTTATATATTTAGCTCTGTAGATTTAGTACATTTCTGTAAATTCTAATCCAGTTTATATAGTTTTGTATATTCATTTTATTTGTATATTTAACATATTTTTGTACATTTCAAATATTTAGTTCTGAAAAGGTGCTATATTAAATACGTATGTTAAATATTTTAACCCCTTTTTGTATATTTAATATATATCTGTATAAATCTGTATGTTTAGCATGTACATAATGTACTTAATGTATATTAAGTACTAATCAATAATTATTTAATACAGTGTGTGTTTATATGTGTGTGTATATATATATATATATAAATAAATAAATAATCACCTGGCGGGCGGCTGGTGGTTTCTCGGGGTCCCGCTGCAGCAGGTCTCTGATCAGCTGGATGTCCTCAGTTTCGGGGACGAGGGTCCTGAGGCTGGTGGGGACGAGGGTCCTGAGGCTGGTGGGGACGAGGGTCCTGAGGCTGGTGGGGACGAGGGTCCTGAGGCTGGTGGGGAAGCAGGTGATGCTCTGCAGTCCGGTCGTTCTGTAAAACACAGGTACAGTTTTAAATCTACTGAAATTGTGTAAAATGATCAGTATATTTAACTGGAATTCGGTAAACACAGGTATGATGTTTAACTAGTGAACTTTAAGGAATATTTTATTGTCTGTGTCTTCAGAAAGGGGGAGGAGCTGCAGCAATTCATTATTATTATCCATTCCTTAATTCCTCTTTGATCAGGAGATGAAATTACATTATATTCTTTTTTATTTTATTTTATTTTTTTGTTCCACCTTGAATGCTGTAGCCTCTGCTGTCTGTCACACCATTCAAGGTGGAATGAAAAGAACTACTAGTGATATTCTAATGTTTGTTAAGAAGAAAATGGCCAACATTAAAACTACACATTAAACTCTGGTAATATTGTGAGTTTCTTTGGTGGCTTGTGCTGCACCATAGAGGAGCTGTAACTGAACAGAACCTCCGGATCTCTGTACCTAAAACAAGACACACATCTACAAATAAAGGCCACCATATAGAGGGGGAGGAGTTTTTATAAATTGTAAATGAAGTATTGGTGTCAATTGATTAAAAATGTTATATCACACTTATGATGTTAAGTTTTTATAGTGGATACTTAAATATAAATAATGAATGAATATAAGAAATGTAAAATGTATTAAATATTAAAATACTAGTATATATTTGTATGTTTGAGGGGAGATAAAGATAAAGGCAGCGTGAGGAGCAGGAATAAAGAATGCATGATAAATTGGATAGAGGAAACTTTTTTACTTTATTACAAAAATTTCAGCTTGGTTGTAATAATTTCTGAAAAAGAACTTGATTTGCTGAGTATAAAAATCTCAGGAAGTGTTTGGTACTGAACACATGATCACAGTGGGGGGGTGATCATATAAATGGCCTGGGGGAAATATGTAACCCGGGCTTCTTTGTTTTATTTATATTATTGTAAATGTCGCCATAAATGTGCTTTAGTGCTGCATTAGCTCATGTATAAATATAATCATTTTTGCAGAAGTATTCTATTCTGTGCGATATGACAGAACATAATATTTTCATGTTTTAGTTTTATTAATTCAATAGACACAAAAACATCTGTAAACCTTGGCCTTTGAAGTAACTGTAATACACAACAATGCACCATCCTTTACTCACTTCTGGACGGGAGGATGACGGAGTCATAGCTGCCGGAGGGCGGAGTTACAGTTCATGGTGTTTCCAGGCTGGACGCGGCTGTGAGTGGCAGCAGCAGTGGAGAAGGGGCGTGGCCTCATGGCTCCATCTGCAGCAGACCAACACAGGAAGTTAAAACTCAGACAGGTAAACGATTACAGGTGTGCTCTGATTAAACACACTTATTAAGATCTTACAACTGAAGATCAAAATTAAATATTTTTCACCGCCCTATAAAAAGACCAGCTCTCAGAGGCTGATTTTGGGTAGTGTACCTCCTGGTGAGAAATCGCTGGTATACGTGCCTCTACAACACGTTTACACTTTAAACAGACTTTAAAATGCTGGATTTTGATCACTGAGTTTGTAATTTTAGGATCTCTCCACAGATGATCAGTTGGAACTGGATCTGGAATCATTGCAGACGACTTAAAAACAATCCTGCTCTTTGTTTCCATCCATCTTTTCGGTGCTTTTGGAATTATGTCTGGGGTCAAAGTCCTGCTGCAAGACCCAAGACCTAGAGCACAAACTCAGCTTTATGATACTGGGCGCACTATTGCACTGCAACCAAAATCCTTTAGTAATCTTCAGTCACACAGTACCAGAGGCAGCAAAACAACCCAATAACATCTAATTACCTCCACCAACTGTAAGTACAGTAGTTTTTTTTTATTTTGTTGGCATCATTCTGTTTTCGGTAAACAGTACAATGAGGTGCTTCACCAAAAAGCTCTAATTTGGTCTCATCTGTCCACAAAATGTTTTTAATGTTTTAAAAGCTGTTTGATCAGTGGTAGGATTGTCCTCCCTTATATGTGAGTCTTGGTTCCTCTCAGTGTTTCTTCCTCTTTTAGCTCTGAGAGCGATTTTTTTTCTCTGGAAGTTCTTTATTCTGTATTTTTATGTTTTGCCTGATTCTTCGTCCTGTGATTGTGTTATTGTAAAGCTGCTTTGTGACTGTAAAACAGGCAAAGATGGGGAATGTGCATTAGGGCCTGTAGTGTCCATATGGTACCATAATATCAATATTTATATAGATAGCAATTTTGGACTTATGACCCGTGACTTTCTTTAAATAATGTAGATGTAATGGAGTAAAGCTTACTGTAACTACTGATTTACAATAATACAATACAAGAGAAACTTGAACAACCAAAAAAAATAACATTTTAATATTATGTAACATGTATTTAAAGTGCCGCTAAATGCTAAACCATATGTGGAGGAAAAAATAATAAATAGATTTACTAAAATGCTTTCTCACAATATGCAGATTAATCAATCAATAATACCATAACACTGCCCTGCTGACATCCAATCGTCTTTGTCTCACTGCTATTAGAGGCACACTGCTCACACAGCTCTCCCTCCTGCACTGTCCCTAAACCCATACATCACCCCATTCTCCTTGTTTTTTGGCATTTTTCAATATTGAGCTGAGGGTGGAGTCAAGGGGTTTAGTGCCCCTTTAATGTAGTTAATAGATGTTCTAGAGTAAAATACCAGCTTAAAAGATATGTGTACTTGCTAATCATATCTTTCAAATGTTATGCAACCCCTCCCTAAAGGCGCCAAACATTTAGGGGGCCTACACCTCAAACTGATATTGGTTAGGGTTATATAAATACCCAGATAACCCTTTAGCTGAATAAGCTAACACTTGCTCAAATAATAAAATGGGGCCTCCACAAACATTTTAATACCTTAAAAAGAAAACAGCCAAACACACGTGACTTAGTGAAAATAAAAGTGGAGTTATTTATTTAGCTCTCAGAATTTTGTCTTTACTTATATGAAGAAAAAAAAAATATAATAATATAATCTCTCAAATAAAACTAAACTCCCACTTTAGATATATAAATAAAACCTAACCCATTTAACTCTGGGTAATAAACATGAACTCTGGGTAATGAAATAAAATAAAATGAAATACACAAATAAACCCCTTGGATTAAACGATGAATATTAAACACTCAATCTAATAAACACACCACCAATAAGAGGTGGAACACCAGAAATATAATATAATAAAAGCGCTCCGGAGAGTCTTAACACAACTTCTCAAACACAGTCACACTCCTCCTCTTAGTCCCGCCCATACTCGGCGCGGATTAGATAGAAAATGTCTGTCGAGCTTTTCACTCGTGTGATTGGCTGAGCTGAACAGGAAATCAGCAGGAAAAACCCGCGAAACAGAACAGTTTCCTGGGAAATGGAGTTATTTTACACTTACAATGAAAAACAAAGAAAATAATACAAATACAAATGACATTTTTAGATTAGAAACGCATTTTCAGTTAGAAACGTATAAAAACTACCTAAATTAGACTGATTATTCACTGCATAACCTCAACTTACAGCTATAACTACTAAGTTGTATTTATACAGAGAACAGTAAGTTACAAAAACACCACTCAAAGCTAAAGCTATAACTACTACAACAACAGCACATTATATATAACAGAAAAAAGGGTCTACATTAAAACAGAGGCGTATAAACCGCTTTAAATCCTAGAATTATTAATTAAAAATGGTTTTAATTCATGTTAACCCGCAGTGTGGGGGTGTGTTACCGTTCTCTGAGTCTGTTATCGGTGATTTACCATTAACCAGGCTAATAAATTAGCTAAACTAGCTCCCTAAAACACCGATTTATATCAAATTCAGCTCACCAGCTGCACTATCACCGTTAAATTCGCATTATTTAATCCGGTTTACCTGTGGTTTCTGAGGAGTGCGCTTTCCAGACAGTCCGATCTCAGTGTAAATCTAATAAACCCGGTTTAAAACTCAGGCTAACAACACTGCGGGCGCGCTCCAATCCCCACACACGCTCCCTACATAGGGCGGGCGGGGAAAGCGAGTAACACTTGGGGTGAATCCCATTTCTCCCCTTGGCCCTACCCCTTACCCCTACCCCTCTGTTTTGCGCGTGCACATCAAGGGGTAGGGGTGTCCCGATTCCTGTTAGGATGAAGTGGTAGGGGTAAGGGGTAGGGCTAGTTAGCCCTTCAAACGGAGATTTTCCAGACCCACACTTCGTACCGAGGGGTATGAGAATGACTGGCAAGATGGCCGAACAAGCGACCAAAGAAAGTATTTTCCATGTTAAAAATTACGATTAGCACTGTATTACCTTAGTTTATTGTGTAGTTTTGATGTTTTATGGCTGAATTCTTCGTAACAAGCATAAAAAGTTCGCTAGTAGTTCGTTTCGGTAGCTGGCTAGCTAGCTATAACTTTCCCGTTCCACCTTAAATGGTGCAACAGACGGCAGGCGCTACCGCATTTAAGGTGGAACGGAAAAAATAAATCAAATAAAAAATAATCAGAGCTAATTTCAGCTCCCCATCACAGAGGAATTAAGGAATGGACAATATTAATTAATTTCTGCACCTCCTGCCCCCTTTCTGTACACATACAATGCCCTAAAGTTAACTAGTTAACCAGCAGCTAGGCTACTGAACTTTAGCGCTCCACTGCTATCATCACATCAGCCCAGCAGGGTCACCTACACACCACCGCTAGTAGCCTGGTCATAAATCAGTGCTATTTATTTATGTATTTATTGTTCATTGACAAACGTCATTGTGATATACCAGTGATTCCTCTGTCACTGAGGACCCATATTCTTGCACATTATATTGTTTTTGTAACACATTACCTGCTCCAGGACCAGTGTTGGGAACCAGTGTGATATACAATTTCTAGTATATTATGGAGGTTATTTTCAATAAGATTCACCTTTCACCGGGAACGGAGTTTCAAGGGGAAGGGGTAAAATCCTACCCCTGGGAATTGGGACAACCCTTCAAGCACCCGGTGAAAGGTGAATCTTATTGAAATTAGATTCCACTCTAAAAGAAGGGGTAGGGGTAAGGGGTAGGGCCAAGGGGAGAAATGGGATTCACCCTTAGATGACTGAAACGGCTTCCTACTCCCTCATTAGTGTGCACTATACAGGGAAATACTATTTAGCTCACTAAGTAGTGAGAAACATCTGAAATTAACAGCGTCCAGTTACTCGCAGTGTTGCCAGATTGCGTGGTTTTATGCTAAATGTGGAGTTGAGGCTGAAATTAACTCGTCAGTGTTGTAGATAGAAAACGCTAAGCTCACAGAGACAGAGCTTTTAGCCCTGCTGATGGAAATGTGAATAAGCAGTAACTGTGTTGGCTATTATGTAACTCTATGAATATTTACTTCGTTCATTTAAGATATTTAAGGCATATTAATCAAGCTCATGCTGGAATAAACCCTGTAATATTGTTGATATGCTGATCATCAGCTATTTGGGTGAATCTATATGCATTTTTGAGGATTTTAAACGTTTTATCCAGAAACTGGATCGCTCAGTTTGTTCAGCTGTCTGTTGATTAGTAACGAGACTCGCGATGCATTATGGGAAACATTCAGTTTGTGTAACCCGATTTGTGCCACTGCAAAATGAGCGAGATGACCAGGGGCACAGATCGGGTAGGTAATGCCAAGGTGTACTTCCGCCCACACTGTCGCAAAGTTTGTACACCGTTGTGTCAAAATTAAAGATTTTAGGTTTTGCAGATCTGTGAAGAGAATATTTTCATTAAATTCAGCATTCACGCGCCATCCTGCAACAAAGGAACGGACAAGGAAAGTGTGTGTGTGTGTGTGTGTGTGTTGAGAGGGATGTGGGTTTGCTCTCATGCTTTCTCTGAGAGTTATTTATATGAGTGTTATTTATAATAATTTGCTGTGTATTTTAAGAATATTTTTTTTATATACATAAATTCTTTGTTAGCTTGAGAAATACTACAACTGGTCAAAGACCACCCCTCATAATATGGGTATAACCCAAACAGGTTTGTTGACACAGTGTAAAATGCACAGTTTATATATCAACTGCTCAAAGAAAAATTTTATTAATTATAAATTATTTTCTGGTTGATGTTTGTATTTTGTTTTAATTTATCTCCCACTCTATCTAGATTACAGAAAGATAAACAAATAAAATGTGAAGTAGTTTAGACTTGGTATATGTAAAAATAAATAAATAAAAACACCACAGACTTATACATTTTAACAGATTATTTTGTAATTATAATTGATCAGGGATCTCACAGCACCGAAAACCGTTGACAGCCGTGGCTACCCGATCTGTGCCCCCTGCTCAGTTTGCAGTGCGCATGCGTGGCACTAATCGGGCAGGGAGTACAGATCGGGGAGACATGTCAGCTCGGCCGCCATATTGGAGGAGTCAACCCTGCTCCCCCAGTGCATTAATTTACACTGAGGAAGGAGTTTAATACACTTATAATAATTTAATACACAACTCTACCAATTTATACCAGATTTACACTCGGTTTAGTTTGTTATAAACAGCAGAGATGTTGTAATGATACAGAACTCTGTTACACATTACAACTTCCTGCTTTAATACTGAAATACTTTATATTATAACATTTATAAAATTTTAAGTTCACTTTAGACAGTTTTTCAATTTTACCACACGTTCCTTTATTCTTTTAGGAAATATGAATTTGAAAATATTTTGTAATTGAAGGGTTTGGTAGATTTTGATGATCTTCATCCAGCTGAATTTAAAAGGGATGTTCCATTTGTGAAGTTAATATTCCTCCAGCCACAGTGAGAATACAGGAATACACCGTAGAAGCTGATATTACCACCCGCAGTGGACAGTGCAGTGCAGTGCAGTGGGGGGTAATGATGGTGACTGGCGGCATCTGGCTAGAACAGTCCGTAGGAACAGAAATCACACCCACATTCAGTGCAGGAGACTCCGCCTTCTCTAGTCACATGGCATTTTGTGAATACTGACATAAATGATGCAACAATATTCCAGTATTGTATTAAATTATTATTGTTATATGTTATTGTATGCATTATAAAGACCAAATTTACCAAAACAAACAATATCATCACATTTTAAACACAGGAGACCAAAAGACGTTCAGCTGAGAGGCAGTGAAAGCTTCTTTACACAGATCTGCGTTTAGCTCTGCTGGGTAATATTATTACAGGGTGCATTAAAAATAGTTTTCCCCTAAAAAAAAAATTAATTCTCTTTTTACTACAGTTTTCCTGCTTAACCAGGATTTTTACAGATATTTACAAAAAAGAATAAAAAAAAAGATAATAATAAAAAAAAATACAGATAATAATAATAATATACAGATATCAAATCAACATATTTTTAAATAGAGTATAAAAATAAATTAGACACATTAAAAGCATTTTCAAGTAAGATGAAGATACAGCTCTTCATTTAGATGTGATTTACAATTGCAGTGGTGTAAAGTAGTGCAACATAAGGGAACGTAAAGGTGATTCTCTGAGAAAATTCCTTAAATTACGATTAAAAAAAAAACAACTCCAACTGAGACGATTACTAAGATTATGGAGATTTATGGAGATTTATAAACAGCTTTCAGGATTTTATTACTGTATGGAAGAAATTGATAGATACGTTTTTTTTGGCGCAAATTCAAGTCTGTGGAAAAAAGTCCAGAATTCTTCATCACAGAAACCAGATGATGATGATGGAAAAAATATAGAGCTGTTTTTTCTTTTTTCCTCAGTTTATCAGACATGCACTGGCTGCTGTGCCGCCGGTTTAGATTACAGTAAATTACACACCGCCCTCGTCCGTCTCCAAACAGGAAACATGGAGGTTCTTCAGCCTGGCTGACGTCGCTGTGCTTTTCTAAACACAAAAAACAGGGCTTAAAACTGACATTTAAAAGTAAAAAAAAACTGGCTTATTTAAAGAATTGTTCTATTACACAAGTACACCAATCAGCCAAAACATTAAAACCAACTTCTTAATAAACAGTTACATCAGGATCAGTATCATGACCTGTTTCTACACTGATCATACCAGACACTTTGTTTATTATGTAATGGATGTTAATCCATGTTTATATATATCATTCTGGTCAATGTGAGCCAGTAGTGAAAATATTAAAAGAATTTAAGCCAAAACTTGTTGCCAGTTTTAAATACTAATTAATTCTTAAAATATTATTATTTTTTTATCTATCTTTGAACAAGGGTAAACAAGTCAATTTTAAGCAGTTCCAATATTAATGTTTCTTCAAGCAGAATCCAATTCAGAACTGAAGAACTGACTGTCACCTGCTGTAGATTTCAGATCATCACTGTTCTTTACCTCATGTCATTGGTTTTAATGATTTGGCTAATGAGTGTATTTAAACGTCTGAACAGGAATGGGGGATAAAACTTACCCAGAAACTTCTTCAAAACAAATTCTTGCTTTTCTGTAAAAGATGAAAATTAAATTGAGATCAGAAATGTAAATTTATTTGTAACCATTTTGATTGAAATGTTTAAAAATGTGTTCTTATGTTTCATTGTTTGATTCAGTGCTGTTTTAGATTAAGCCTGAATTACATTGATTATAGTCTGGACCGACAGCAGGTGGTTAGGATGGGCAGAATCACATCCTCCTCACTGACCCTCAACACCGGAGCCCCTCAGGGCTGTGTGCTCAGCCCCCTCCTGTACTCCCTGTACCCCCACGACTGCACAGCCAGACACAGCTCCAATCTCATCATCAAATTTACTGACGACACAACAATTGTTGGCCTGATCTCCAATAACGACGAATCGGCATACAGAGAGGAGGTTAACATCCTGGAAAACTGGTGCCAGGAGAACGTCTCTAAACGTCAGCAAGACCAAGGAGCTGATCGTGAACTTCAGGAAGCAGGAGAGAGCACACTCGTCAATCTCCATCAACGGGACTGCGGTGGAGAGGGTCAGCAGCTTCAAGTTTCTGGGAGTTCACATCAGCGAGGATCTGACGTGGACAGAACACACCACACGGGTGGTGAAGAAGCACAACAACGCCTGTACTTCCTCAGACGGCTGAGGAGGTTTGGTCTGAACCCCAGCATCCTCAGGACTTTCTCACAGCTGCCGAGTGGAAGCTTGAAGACCAGAACCAGCCGGTTCCGAGACAGCTTCTTCCCCCAGGGGACCAGGATGTGGAACAGCCAGTAGAACAGTGTTCTGCCCAACCCACCCCACTGACACCCAAACAAACTCTGCACCCTGTTATTTACCTCACACTGTACCTACAGGACTGTCCCACACTTATCCCACACACAGCATTCTGCACCCTGTTCTTTACTCATAGATACACTGCAACCTACTAATCTATTTCCGCACTTCCACACACACACATGTAAATAGAACTGTAATATCTATATATTCAGTTATTGTTGGAAAGACCGTTCCTATAGGTCTACCTACTCTGGGAGGGGCCTCAAGTGCTGAGTCACAGTTCAATGGAGTTTTTTTGGCCAGGGAGAGAGAAGTACAAGCTGTGTGTGTCTGTTCCTCCATGTTTTACCCCCTTTGTGTGCGAAGTATGCGTCCTTGACTTGAAGTGAGTGGATTACCTGATGTTTAAAGTGGTCAAGAGTAGATGTTTTGATACTGTTGATATTTTGGTTAATATTCTAATGTTAGCTATCTGTTATAAATGTGTAAAATCCTTTCTAGTAATGTCTTAAGGCCACCTAGTGTGGATTAATCGTTAATTGGGATTTCTATTAAGTGTATGGTGTGTATTTTGGCTTATAAAATGTGTGTTAGCTCCATGTTGTACTACTAGCAAGAGTTCTAGAACCTTCTGTGCAGAAAATAGGTGAATTACCGCCTTTTCCCCACTAGGGGGCACTGTTAGGCCACTCAAGTAGCTGTTTCCTGTATTATTTGCCAAAGAGGTTATATGTGAATGTAACTGCCACAAATGTTATGCTTAGTTCATTCTAAACATTTATGTAAATGTTTTGCTATTTTCTTTTGTTCCAGACCATACTTTTCATACTTTACAAGCTCTGTATTCCACTCAGCCTGTGTGCAAGTAAAGTGCTGCTGTGTAACACACCTGAGGTGTCAGTACAATTAATCCTTAATCACCACTAACACCAGTGTTCTGACCGACACTCCGAAGGAGGACAAATCATATAGAGCCAGCCTTGTTATACAGTCCATTTAACTTACCTCTATCGAACAGTTATATTTTACCTCACATGCAGTACGGGCTTACCTTTACTTATTTTTTCATGACTGATATTTACATTGTAGATTCTCACTGAAGCATCAAAACTATGAATGAACACATGTGGAGTTTTATGTACTTAATAAAAAATGAGCTGAACCTCCACAGTCACCGGACCTGAACCCAATCCAGATGGTTTGGGGTGAGCTGGAGCACAGAGTGAAGAAGACAAAGGAGCAACAAGTGCTAATAAACACCTCTGGGAACTCCTTCCTTCCTTCAAGACTGTTAGAAAACTTTTCATTTCAGGTGACCACATCGTAAATGAAGTTTTATTAAGAGAATGATGCCAAGAGTGTGTAAAGCAGTAATCAGAGCAAAGGGGGGCTATTTTGAAGAAACTAGAATATATACTTTTTTGTTAAGTACATAAAACTCCACAGTTCATTCATAGTTTTGATGCTTCAGTGAGAATCTACAATTTAAATAGTCATGAAAATAAAGAAAACGCTCTGAAAAAGAGAAGGTGTGTCCAACCTTTTGGCCTGTACTGTATACAGTGCAATATCAAATGTCTATAGTATACATTAGTGTAGTACTTGTGTATATAGTTTAAGTTAATCATATATTTCTATTTTATTTAACTTATTCTACTCTATGTTGTAAATATTGTTCTCTGCATACTAGTGGGAACCTGAACCCAGGCTTTCACTCACCTGTTCACCTGTACACCTGTACACCTGTTCACCTGTACACCTGTTCACCTGTACACCTGTTCACCTGTACACCTGTTCACCTGTACACCTGTACACCTGTTCACCTGTACACCTGTACACCTGTACACCTGTACACCTGTTCACCTGTACACCTGTTCACCTGTACACCTGTTCACCTGTACACCTGTACACCTGTACACCTGTTCACCTGTACACCTGTACACCTGTACACCTTGTAGCAGATAGCTTGATATCTCACTGTGAAATCACACTTTGTCCTCTTAAATCCACTCAAGAGATTCCGCTGGAGAGCAAAGGGGGATTCCTTCCAACCTTGAATGATAACACTTTAACGACTTTTACGACCATTTGCTGGAAACATCTGGCTAGAAAATCAACCCTGTCTCACTGAGAGCATCTAAACAAAACAACCATAAAACGTTGGGGATTAACATGTCACCTGGTGATCACTATCTTCGGAGCAAACCTTTTAAAAAGTCACCCCTAATTTACACACACAGCTTGACCCCTTGAACTGGTCAAAGAGTGTGAAACATTTAACAAGACAATACTGCCACCCGCAGGAGAACAAAGGAACTTTTCTTGGAGCACAAGGCTATCATGAGAGGAACGTTCATTTTATAATAACTTAAATAACTGTTGGGTAACTCCTTAATATTGTGAGAGGCAGGTTATCAAGCAATGTGATGAACACTTTCTAACCAAGAGAACCATTTTGAGGTTTACCTTTCTTTTCTTCCACAGGTTCAGGGCTGGAGCACAGAGTGAAGAAGACAAAGGAGCAACAAGTGCTAATAAACACCTCTGGGAACTCCTTCCTTCCTTCAAGACTGTTAGAAAACTTTTCATTTCAGGTGACCACATCGTAAATGAAGTTTTATTAAGAGAATGATGCCAAGAGTGTGTAAAGCAGTAATCAGAGCAAAGGGGGGCTATTTTGAAGAAACTAGAATATATACTTTTTTGTTAAGTACATAAAACTCCACAGTTCATTCATAGTTTTGATGCTTCAGTGAGAATCTACAATTTAAATAGTCATGAAAATAAAGAAAACGCTCTGAAAAAGAGAAGGTGTGTCCAACCTTTTGGCCTGTACTGTATACAGTGCAATATCAAATGTCTATAGTATACATTAGTGTAGTACTTGTGTATATAGTTTAAGTTAATCATATATTTCTATTTTATTTAACTTATTCTACTCTATGTTGTAAATATTGTTCTCTGCATACTAGTGGGAACCTGAACCCAGGCTTTCACTCACCTGTTCACCTGTACACCTGTACACCTGTTCACCTGTACACCTGTTCACCTGTACACCTGTTCACCTGTACACCTGTACACCTGTTCACCTGTACACCTGTACACCTGTACACCTGTACACCTGTTCACCTGTACACCTGTTCACCTGTACACCTGTTCACCTGTACACCTGTACACCTGTACACCTGTTCACCTGTACACCTGTACACCTGTACACCTTGTAGCAGATAGCTTGATATCTCACTGTGAAATCACACTTTGTCCTCTTAAATCCACTCAAGAGATTCCGCTGGAGAGCAAAGGGGGATTCCTTCCAACCTTGAATGATAACACTTTAACGACTTTTACGACCATTTGCTGGAAACATCTGGCTAGAAAATCAACCCTGTCTCACTGAGAGCATCTAAACAAAACAACCATAAAACGTTGGGGATTAACATGTCACCTGGTGATCACTATCTTCGGAGCAAACCTTTTAAAAAGTCACCCCTAATTTACACACACAGCTTGACCCCTTGAACTGGTCAAAGAGTGTGAAACATTTAACAAGACAATACTGCCACCCGCAGGAGAACAAAGGAACTTTTCTTGGAGCACAAGGCTATCATGAGAGGAACGTTCATTTTATAATAACTTAAATAACTGTTGGGTAACTCCTTAATATTGTGAGAGGCAGGTTATCAAGCAATGTGATGAACACTTTCTAACCAAGAGAACCATTTTGAGGTTTACCTTTCTTTTCTTCCACAGGTTCAGGGCTGAAGAATTATGTCTTGTTTGTCATTGGCTGAACCATTGCAACTACTCAGTGTAATGTTAACCTTTGTTTTTGTTATATAGATACAATTTCCTTTTTAGTAAAGAACAAAGCATAAAAGTATAAAAGGTATAGTGAATTTCAGATTTAAAGGGTTTTGAAATTATGTTAACCAGAGCAATGGGGCCCGCATTCCTTAGTGGGGGAAGAGGTGTGAATTACGACGGCCAGAGATTTATATCTTCGAATACACAGGACAGTCTGCCGTTTCAAAGGGGAGGTTTAAGGCTGAAAAATGTTAAAACATTAAAAAAAACAAAATGTGTTCTTAAGATGTGAATGAACATTAACTACAAGAAGAATACGGAGGGCAACAAACTAGCAGTCTGGTTAAATAATTAATTAAAAGCTATCATGGCATGTTTCCACATACTTTAATCAGTTTAATAACCAAATCTTGAATTGATAGTTTAAAGTTCATAACGAGTTTTTCTTTCTTTCCTTTCTAAGAGTCTGGTGTGTGTAAGTTAGTGTATTCCTTTTTATATGTTATATTTCTTTCCATTCTTCAAATATGATTATCTAAATGTCTGGTTAAAATTTCAGTTATGAGATGTTTTATCCATATCACTAAAATGTTATGCAACATTGGGTTATGTTTGGAAATGTCTGGTGGATGAATGAATGAGGGTTAATGTGGGGAAACTGTGGGTATTCTATGTCAAAGTACATTTTAATAAGCAATTGTTAATCTGATCATTTAAGAATGTTACGGTTTAAAAGTTAATAAAAAAAGAAGGGGAAAGTCGTCTAGGCAAGACTCCACCTACCTGAAGATGATTGGGTTTTAGAGATTATACCTGCAGTTAGGAAACCTATCACAGTTTAGGGCCAATACGTCATTAAGGGGGCGTGTTTCCAATAAACGTGGATGTTAGTTCGTAAGTCAGTTCAGTTAAGTTCGGTTTGGAGTTTAGATAGTTCACTTTCTTTTTCTTTTAGAAGTTCTTTTTAACTTAGAGTTTTAGTTAGAATTTTGTACTCTCTCTTTTGTTTTACTTTCTTTTAGATTCAGCTTAGAGATTCTTAAGTTCTTGAGTCATAGATCCTAGCTTGAGCTGTGCTTGCAGCGCGCCCGCGCTGACCAACACAACTCTAGCGTTTATCAACAGAATTAGAGAATTAGGTGCTTCCAGCTATTGAACCACCTTAGCGCTATGGAGCTGCCTATAGTTCACCGCTCATGTTTAGCGTTATACATCGCTCGCTAGACCAGACCCGGACGCGAAGAGAACCCTTGATCAATCAGCTGCCCGGAGCGAGGCTCCCGCTTGCCGTTAGAACCGAAGCCCTGCTTGCACCGTGAAGTCCACCAGAAGAACCCGCTTTGGCCACCTGGATCGAGCTACCCTTCCTGGCGGTCGACACTGACGGTTCCCTTCGCGGCAGAGAGGACACCGGTTGCCCGAGGCCGGTCAACGCAAAGTGAGGCGCTGGTTAAATCTCTAATTCTCTGGTGGCGTTCTGTTGGTCTGGTTAGGCTGAGTCTTGGTTAAATTCTCATTTATAGTTATTCCCGGTTGAGATTGTGGTGATCTCTATGTCAGCTCCATAGTTCTAACGTAATCTAGTTTAACTCAATTGGCTTGGACTGGAGAGTGTTTTTGCTTCTTTAGTAGTTGGTTCTTTTATAAGCAGTATATAATTACTTATAATCTTGGTTAATCTCCTAATATTCTTATAGTGGGTTTGGTTATTCATATTTAGGTTTATTTCCCAGTGGGTTTTTATAATTACTCCCTCCTTGGTATATTAATCTTAGTACTGGTTTGTTTGTTTTATCTACTTATACATTTCTTTTATTGGGTCTAAAGTGTTTTTGGGTTGTTATTCATATATGCGATGAGAAGGTTTGGTTGTAAGACTGTTATCATCAGTGTGCTTGAATTTCACTCTCAAATTGCTGTTTGAATTATGCCCATTACCTAATTCTACATATATCCATGTATTATTTTTTATTCTAAATAAACATTACTTGATTTAGCCAATTCTTGACTTAAGTGTGTTTCTCCCGTGGTTCAAAGACTTTCTGAAACCGACAAGAACTCACCCTGAGCTTAAATATAAATTTTGTAGCTAGCCGCTATTGGCGCCCTATTAACAATTAATATTAATATTAACATTAATATTGATATCAGGTAAATAGTTCGGTATCCATTGTAACCACTACAACCTGTTCACCTGTTCACCTGTACTCTGTGATGTGACATTAAATTGAATTTGACTTTGATTCTCAATCAGTGCTGGTTTGCTTTAGCCTGCAGATGATTGGTCAGCGGGCGTGGTCAACTGAAGAGAGCGTGTGTGAGAGGGTGGAGCTTCTGATTGGGGTTCAGTCAGAGCTATGAAACATGTCTGAGTGTAATCTGGTAGAGATCCTATTTTCTTTTTCTTTACATTTTGACTTTTAATAATTCTTATAATATTATAAATACTAAAAACTCCTTCTGCTTCTCTGGCAACAAAAACTTACCAATTTACAGGTAATTTCATCTGCCTTCCTAGTGTTCATCCTCACAACTTCAGAAAGACAGAAAACAGAAAAAAACAACAGAAAACAGAAAACAAACAACAGAAAACAGACAAAACCAGAAAAAACAGAGAAACCAGGAAAAAACAGAGAGAGAAAAGAAAACCAGCGCAGAACAGAAAATAATGAAAAGCATGAAAAATTTAAATTATCCAACAGAAACAACAAAACAGCAACTGAAAACCATAATACAACAGATTCCACACATACACACACTACCTCACACACCCACACTCACTATACACACACCATACAAACACATACACACACACTACCTCACACACCCACACTCACTATACACACACACTACCTCACACACACTATAAACACACCATACAAACACATATACACACACTACCTCACACACCCACACTCACTATACACACACCATACAAACACACTACCTCACACACCCACACTCACTATACACACACACTACACACACACACACACACACACACACACACACACACACACACACAATACACACACACTATACACACACACTATAAACACACCATACAAACGCATATACACACACTACCTCACACACCCATACTCACTATACACACAAACTATAAACACATATACACACACACTACCTCACACACACACACACACACACACACACTACCTCACACACCCATACTCACTATACACACACACACACACACACACACACACACACACAAACACACACACACACACACAATACACACACACTATACACACACACTATAAACACACCATACAAACACATATACACACACACTACCTCACACACACACACACACACACACTACCTCACACACCCATACTCACTATACACACACACACACACACACTATACACACACAGTGTGTCCCTGAGGACAGCAGAACAGGTGTATAATTCTGCAGGATGTAGAGTAAATGTTCCCTGCATGATAAACCCCAGTAGCCCCTGACTCCAGAAGCTCTCGCTGCTTCAGGCCTACAGGAGCAAAGTCCTGCAGGGGGCAGCAGAGTCCTGCAGGGGGCAGCAGTGGCCTGCAGGGGGCAGCAGTGGCCTGCAGGGGGCAGCAGTGGCCTGCAGGGGGAAGCAGTGAGCTGCAGGGGGCAGCAGGGTGGGTGGACGAGCTGAGGTCTGCCGCTCAGATGGAGGTCTCCAGTCGTTTGAGGAACTTTACCTTTTTCTTGGCCTGTAAAAGCTCCTGGTAGGCGCTGGATCGGATGAAGCGGCTGTACGAGTCGCTCTTCATCAGTTTGTAAATGTGCTCCTGCAGGAGAGAAACCAGAAGAACATGAACATTAAAGCATCAAATACTGCAGCACTGTAAACAGAACAGTAACACTCAGAGGAAAGCGCAGCAACTCGGCTCTGATACATCAGCTAACAGATGCCTGTGCTAACCGACATCACCTTGGGAGTGATAAAGGCAGAGAGTGCCCCCTACTGTACCCACCCAGAAAGAAACAACATGACCTACTGTACACTCTTCCTCGGACTCCGGCTGCTGATGGAGAAAGAGCAGCATGATCTACTGTACTCTCTCTCTCTCTTATCGCTTATGCCGATGATGTCGTTCTTGGCATCACAGGTAATCGAGATGTTAAAATTTTAACTGAAATTATTGGAGATTTTAATCAAATTTCATCAGCAAAAGTGAACTGGTCTAAGAGTACAGGACTCCTGGTAGGGAACTGGGGAAGAGAGGAGCCAACCTTGCCAGAGGGTTTAAAATGGGCTAATGATGGTTTTAAATATCTAGGGGTTTTCCTGGGAAGTGATACTGTAGTTAAAAAGAACTGGGAGGGGGTTTTACAGTCGGTACAGAACAAGCTTGACAAATGGCGGTGGCTTTTACCCAGAATGTCTTTTAGAGGAAGAACACTGATTGTTAATAATCTTGTAGCATCTTCCCTCTGGCATAGGTTGGCTGTTCTTGAACCCCCTCAGGGACTTTTAACTGGTATTCAAGTTTTAATTGTTAATTTTATGTGGGATAATCTTCACTGGGTCCAGCGCAGTGTTTTGTTTTTATCAAGGGATGAGGGCGGGCAGGGTCTCATTCACCTTGACAGCAGGAGGGCTACTTTTAGATTACAGTTTTTACAAAGGTTTTTATTTGGTTCTTTTAACACCCTTTGGAGACATGTGACTGGTTTTATTTTGCGTAGAGCGGGGGGGGGCTGGGTCTAGAGGAAAATGTGTTTTTATTACAAACTGATGAGTTTTTATGTGCCGGAATGTCTTCTTTTTATGCAAGTGTTTTTAGGGCCTGGCAGTTATACTTGGTGGAGAGACAGGCCTCCAGTATGTCCATGTACTGGTTTCTTCAAGAGCCTGTGGTCCATGGAGCCCGCCTGGCCATCGCAGAAGGTTCCTTGTCCAAAAGACTGATGGAAGTGGGACTGGTTACTGTGGAGCATCTCCTAAAGACTGTTGGGACGACCCTGGATGGTGTGGAGGTACTGGCTCACAAGCTTGGAATACGGTCAGTCAGGGTCGTTTCTCAGATGCTCCACAGGTTTCGGGAGGCACTGACCACGAAAGAAAGGAACCTTCTGGAAAAATGGACACCTGGGCAGGCGGAGCTTCAGAGGACGGACCCTTTTCCATGTCTTTGGGTCAGGCCCAATTTTAACATTTTAAACACACAGAGCCCTCTTTTATCGCTCGACGGACTAACAGACATGCGGTTTGACGGTCTACATGCCAAGGCCATGTACAGGGGGTGTGTGAAGGTGTTCCATCAAGACAAACTGGCCGGGCTGGTCGACACCCCCTGGAGGGCGCACTTTGGCCTTGGCAGTGACGTCAGACCAGCATGGAGAGCACTGTACAAGCCACCATTGACCAAGTCCGCTGGAGACTTGCAGTGGAGAATCTTGCATGGAATTATCGCTGTGAATGCTTTTGTATCCATTTTAAACCCTGCAGTGACCTCTGAGTGCCCTTTTTGTTTTGAAAGGGAAACTGTTTTTCATTGTTTTACTCAGTGTACAAGACTGGCTTTACTGTTCAGGGTTTTAACCTCCCTTTTTACTTGTTTTAATGAATGTTTTACACTGTCACTTTTTATTTTGGGTTTTCCAAACTCTCAAAAGAGGAAAAAGAAATGTCACTTGTTGAATTTTATTTTGGGGCAGGCCAAGAGTGTAATTTATTTTAGCAGAAAGAAGAAAATAGACTCGGGCCAAGATTGTGATGTTCTTTTACTTTTTAAACGGTTAATACAGGCCAGGGTGAGGGTTGATTTTATGTTTTATGATGCGATGGACAATCATGTTGGTTTTAAAAATGTGTGGGACTATGATGGAATTTTATGTGAAATATTAAATGGTGAACTCATTTTTAATGACCTTTTAGCATAAAACAACCTGTGTTTTTATGTAACTGATGGTCTGTTTTAACCAATATTGTTAATAAAGTGTGGTTAAAACTCAAACTCTCTCTCTCTCTCTCAGACTCCGGCTGCTGATGGAGAAACAGCATGATCTACTGTACTCTCTCTCTCTCTCTCTCTCTCTGCGCATGCGTGTGGTGAGTGGCGGGAGCAGGGAGGACGCGTGAGCGTGGGAGCGACTTTTTGGCGTTTTTGCCAAACTTTACTTTCATTTTATTAACGTGCCGTAAGAACACCTACGGATTATTTGTTTAATTAACATCGGTCTCGGGAGTGCGCGCGGCGCCGCGGGGGGTTGCCTCGCAGCTTGGTTGCGGTCATGGCGGCCCCGGCCGGCAAACTTTTTGAGACTTTAACTCGCCGCCACGGCGTTAAAGTGGAGTGCACGGTGAGCGTGGAGCAATGCTGCATTGCCGCCGGGAACGTGATCGGGCACCGCTACATCGTGTCCGCATCACGGATGAATAAAGCTGTCGTGATTTTTCTCAGCACAGTGGAGAAAGCTAACGAGCTCGTCCAAACTGGAGTTATTATACAAGACCAGCTGACCCCAGTACAGCCTCTCAGTACCCCAGCCAAGAAAATCATCCTGTCTAATGTCCCCCCGTTTATTAAAGATGAACTGCTGACTAAAGAACTGTCCAGATTTGGTAAACTTGTTTCCCCCATCAGAAAAATACCCTTGGGGTGTAAATCACCGCTGGTAAGACACCTGGTCTCGTTCAGACGGCTGGTCTATATGGTTTTAAATGACGGAGCTGACGCGCTGGACGCAGTTTTTAAACTTCGAGTGGACGGATTTGATTATGCTGTTTTCGTTTCATCGGACTCTGATATAAAGTGTTTTGGATGTGGTCTGACTGGTCATATGGTTCGTGCTTGCCCTGAGAGGAGAACTGAGGCTGGTGCTGGTGCAGGCGGGGAGACGGAGGATTCAGGACCAGAGGAGGCCGGACCCTCTGCATCTGACCCCACTGAGGCTGGAGCATCAGCGGCAGGAGAACCGGCCCCAGCTGAGGAAATTCCACCGGTGGAGGACGGATCTCCTGGATCTGCACCAACTACAAGAGAACCAGCTGAATCTACGGACGGAATGGAACCTGCTACAGCTGCGGAGGAGCCTGCGGCGGCCTCACAGGCTTCAGAGGCACCTGACGTGGCAGTGCAGGGACTGCTGGAGCAGGACGGACACAGTGATGAGGTACCATCGGCGGTCACTCGTAATCGAGTATGACTATCCTCCTTCTTAATCCTTGTGGGTCTTCAGATGGGCGTAGAGGCCGATTCTAGACCCAATTATTCTTGTACAATATGGACAAGGGAAAGTAGCAGTAGTAGGTTTGGGTCTGGCCTGCTTGGATGTTGCTCTCTCTTTTCTAAGTCTGTGTTTGACTTGTGCAGCCTGGCAGAGGTCATCGTTATACAGTGCAGCACCCTTTTGTACAAGATTTCTCCAGCTCACCCTGTCTTTTGCAGTGTCTTCCCAAGATTTGAGTTCTATGTGGCAATTTTTTAGATTGGTTTTGATGTTGTCCTTAAATCTCTTTTTCTGGCCTCCAGGGTTCCGTTTCCCTTCAGCTAGCTGAGAATAGAGAACTTGTTTTGGGAGGCGAGAGTCAGGCATGCGAATAACATGCCCAACCCACCTGAGTTTTGAGCAATGGTGGCAGTGATGGTGGAGATATGTGCCTCCTCCAAAACGCTGGTGTTAGTGCATCGGTCCTCCCATCGAATCCTCAGTATTTTACGGAGACATCTTTGATGATATGTCTCAAGTGCTTTTAAGTGCCTACTGTATGTGGTCCAGGCTTCTGACGCATACAGGAGGGTAGGTAGCACCACTGCTTTATAGACCAATATTTTGGTTTTTGATTGGAGGTCGCAATTCTCAAAGACTCTTTTCCTTAGTCTTGAGAAAGCCCTACTTGCACAGCTGAGACGGAAGTCTATTTCATCATCAATATCAGCCTTCGATGACAGGAAGCTACCAAGATATTGAAATTGGTCCACATTTTCTAGCCTGGTGTTGTTGATAGCTATATTCGGGGGCAGGACAGGCCAGCTGCTTTTGGGTGAGGGTTGATAAAGGATTTGGGTTTTCCTTATGTTTATGGCTAGGCCAAGCTGTTTGTATGCTTTAGCGAAGACAGACAATGTGCCCTGTAGATTTTCTTCTGAGAGGGCTTCAAGGGCGTTGTCATCCGCATACTGAAGCTCCATGATGGACACAGTGGAAGTTCGTCCTTTAGCTCTAAATCGGTTGATATTGAAGAGTTGACCTTCAGTTCTATACACAATTTTTACACCCTGAGGCAGGTTCTCGCTTATAAGATAAAGGATAGCAGCGACAAAGATGGAGAATAATGTTGGTGCGATAACACATCCCTGTTTGACTCCCTTGTCAACCCTGAAGGTTTCGGATTCATCTCCACTGTCACTGAGTACCATGGCAGACATATTATCATGTAATAGTCTCAGAACCCGGATGTATTTTTCAGGGCAGCCAAACTTTGCCAGAACCAACCAAAGAGCTTGCCGGTGCACCAAATCAAAGGCTTTGGTGAGATCTATAAAGGCCATATATAATGGTTGGTTTTGCTCCCTGCATTTTTCTTGCAATTGACGCACAGTAAAAATCATGTCTGTTGTTCCTCTGCGCGGCCGAAATCCACTCTGAGATTCGGGAAGCATACTTTCTGACAGCGGGGTGAGTCTGTTGGTTAAGACCCGAGCTAGGGCTTTTCCTGTAGTGGAAAGGAGAGAGATGCCATGGTAATTCCCGCAATCCGCTTTGTCTCCCTTCTTAAAAATGGGGACAATTAGGGCATCCCTGAGCTGGGCAGGGATTTTCTCTTCTAACCATATTTTGAGAAACAAGGCATGGATGTTTTCAAGTAGATCAGGGCCGCCTTTCTTCAGGACCTCTGCTGGGATACCATCCGATCCTATTAAGAGGAAGAAGGGGCGCGCTCGCAGTAAAGCCAGTAAGCAGGTTAAACAGACTGAAAATGTTAAAAGTGGTGTTGATTCTGATAGTGATGGTGCTGACTCTATCTCAGGGTGGTCAGTTAGCTCGCAGGAGGACACTTTGCCCACTGTGTACACAGCAGAGGAAATTAAAACCTTCCTGAAGCGCACTAAAGGGCAGAAGGGGGTGAACGTTACTGACCACTTTCCTGATCGGTCACAGTTTGTACATGACGTCTGCCATCTTAGAAGAGCTGGGGCATTTACTGAACTTGAGCTGTTTAGATTAAAAAAAATTGTAACTAGACTCAGAAAGGATAGCAGTAATGATGATGGACCTGCTGTGTTTTAGAACTATTTTAACTATTATGGTTTTTTTTGCGAGCTGGTTTTATTTCCACTATTTTTTAATGGACAGGTTTAGGGTTGGCACTCTGAATGTGAATGGAGCACGAGAGTGTGAGAAAAGAGCCAAAATATTTGAACTGACCAAACAGAAAAGACTTGATGTTGTTCTGCTCCAGGAAACACACAGTGATGTGAATGTTGGTGTGGACTGGACTAAAGAGTGGGATGGGCTCGTTGTGTTAAGCCACAATACATCTCTCAGTGGGGGGGTTGCTCTTTTATTTTCTAAGAGTTTTATTCCCTGTTCTTATGATGCTGAGGAGATAGTTAGTGGGAGGCTTTTAAAAGTTAGGGCATGTTTTGAAAATGATGTTTTTATCTTCATATGTGTTTATGCACCAACCGTGGGGAAGGAGAGACTGGCTTTTTTAAACACCCTCCACAGTGTGCTAGAGAATGTTAGCACTGATGAGTTTTTAGTATTGGGTGGTGATTTTAACTGCACTACTGATAACATGGACAGAAATCACATGGAACCACATCCTGCCTCTCGCAAGCGGCTTTGTGAGATGGTGAAGTCTAATGAACTGTGTGATGTCTGGAGAAACTTTCACTCTGATCAGAGACAGTACACTTGGACACATTTTAAAGATAATATGCTCTCACTTGCACGGCTGGACCGGTTTTATGTTTTTAAACATCACCGGACTGTTTTTACTAGCTGCTGTATTTATCCTGTTGGTTTTTCAGATCATTGTATGGTGCAGTGTGCTATTAGAAAGCCCTGTGTGAAGCCTCGGAGTGCATATTGGCATTTTAACACTGCTCTTTTAAATGATGCTAATTTTAGGGAATGTTTTATCTTTTTCTGGAACACTTTTAAAATGCAAAAATCCTCTTTTAATTCTCTGCAACAGTGGTGGGACATAGCTAAAGTACAAATAAAACTTTTTTGTCAGCAATATACTCTCAATGTCACAAGGGACATCACCAGATCTCTTAAAGCTCTGGAGATAGAAATTGTGGAGCTCCAGAATTTGGGAGCAACCACAGGAAATCGAGAGCATATTAAAGCTCTCAAAACGAAATCAGCCATATTGGCAGACCTGCTGGGTGCTACAGTACAGGGAGCGCTGGTTCGCTCCCGTTTTAAAAATGTGTCTGAGATGGATGCTCCGTCTAAGTTCTTTTTTAGCCTTGAGCAGAAAAATGGACAGAAAAGGTTCATGCATGCTGTGCGAACAGAATCAGGAGATCTTGTGTCTGATCTTACTGAAATTCGCAGGCAGACAGTTAGCTTCTACTCGAAGCTTTACAACAGTGAGCAAGTGGAAGCACAGGAGGTGGAGGAAAGCTTTCTCTGTAACCTGCCTAAGCTTTTAAAACAGTCTGCTGCAATGCTGGACAGGGATTTGTCCCTGGACGAATTGCACACAGCTCTCCAAGGTATGGAGAACGGGAGGTCACCAGGTATTGATGGTCTCCCTGTAGAATTTTATAAGTCCTTTTGGTCTGAACTGGGGCAGGATGTGCTGGATGTGCTCAAAAGTAGCTTGGTAGAGGGGAAGCTTCCTCTAAGCTGTAGAAGGGCAGTCCTCACTCTTTTGCCCAAGAAGGGAGACCTAACTGACCTAAGGAACTGGCGCCCGGTGTCGCTGTTGTGCACAGACTGTAAATTGCTCTCCAAAGCATTAGCTGCAAGGTTAGGAAAGGTGATGGAGCAGATCATTCATCTTGATCAAACATATTGTGTGCCTAGCAGGTCAATATTTGATAATATACATCTAATTCGGGCAGTTTTGGACGTCTCTAGGCTATTGGGCTTAAGGACTGGTCTCTTATTTCTTGACCAGGAAATGGCTTTTGACCGGGTTGAACACGGGTACCTCTGGAAGGTTCTAGAGAGCTTTGGGTTCAGCCCTGGTTTCATAGCCATGATCAAGGTGTTGTACAGTGACATTGAGGGCGTTCTCAAGGTAAATGGTGGATTGTGTGCCCCTTTTAAAGTTCATAGGGGCATCAGACAGGGATGTGGACTTTCAGGGGCTCTCTATTCTATTGCAATAGAACCCCTTTTATGCAGAATAAGAGAAGTTATTGCTGGCTTTAAAATCCCTAACTGCAATATGTCTATTTCTTTGTTGGCATATGCGGATGATGTAGTGACCATGGTCAGTTCACAGTCTGAGGTGAATGTTTTAACTAAGATTTTAAGTGATTTTAACGTTATATCCTCTGTGAAGGTCAATTGGGGGAAGAGCGAGGCTGTTTTAGTCGGGGAGTGGGAGGGACAGGAACTTAAGCTTCCTGATGGCCTTTTCTGGAAGACGGGGGGTTTTAAATATCTAGGTGTGTATCTGGGGGACAGAGTTTTTATGGAGAAAAATTGGGAGGGTGTCCTCGAAAAAGTAAAGGCAAAACTAGCAAAGTGGAAATGGCTGGTTCCTAGAATGTCGTATAGAGGTCGTGCACTGGTCATCAACAACCTTACAGCATCATCCCTGTGGCATAAGTTGGCCTGTGTGGACCCACCTTCAAATTTGCTGGCAGATATCCAGGCGGTTCTGCTGGACTTTTTTTGGGACCGCCTTCACTGGTTACCACAGGGTATTCTCTACCTATCTAAGGAGGAGGGTGGACAAGGACTGGTCCATCTAGCCAGCAGAACTGCTGCTTTTAGGCTGCAGTTCATTCAAAAACTTCTTACTGGCTCTGAAAGTTTGGTGTGGAGAGCACCTGTAAGTAGAATACTACAGACAGTGGGGGGACTTGGGCTAGACAGAACTTTGTTTTTAATGAATACCCAAAAAATTGATTTTACTGGATTACCAGCATTTTATCAGGGACTTTTTAAAATTTTTGGCTTTTTTAACTTGTACAGAGAGAGCTGCTCCTCCTTGTACTGGCTTTTAGAGGAGCCTCTGATCCATGGTGCTCGTTTGGATGTTTCCATCCAGACTGCTCAAGACCTGTCAAGAGTGCTCATCCTATCCCAGGTCACAAAGCTGCGGCAGTTGGTGGAACTGGCAGGGCCAGATCTCACCAACATAGGCAGTGTTGCAGCGCAGCTGAAAATGAAGTCCCTTCGTGTGGTATCTGATATTTTAAACAGATGGAGAAAAGCACTCACAACTGAGGAACATCAGCTTCTGAAGGGCCATGATACACAGGCTGAACCATTGGAGAGGGGCTCCTTTCCGAAAATCACCATCTCTCCAAACCTGGGTGACTGTGGGGGGCCACTCCTGGAGGGTAGGGGGGAGGACAGGATGGTTTTAGGGGAGGTCAGTGGGAAGCTTTTATACAGAGCCTGTGTAAAGGCTATCAACAGGAAAAGGCTGGATGGTAGAGCTGACACTCCATGGCGTAGGGAGCTGGGGCTTAACAACGACACTAAACCGGAATGGCGGGTTATATATAAGCCACCATTAACCAAAAAAACAGCTGACCTTCAGTGGAGAGTCCTGCATTGTATTTTGTCTGTAAACTCATTTGTTTCTGTTTTAAACCCTGAGGTCTCACATGAGTGTCCCTTTTGCATGCAGAGAGAAACGGTGTTTCATGCTTTTACGAGATGTTTTAGATTGCATCCCCTGTTTGGAGTTTTACAGACTGTTTTTACACTTTTAAACCTTAGTTTTACAGCACAGATTTTCATCCTTGGTTTTAAATACAGTCGATCCCAGCGGTTTAAGTGCCAGTTGATAAATTTTATCCTTGGCCAAGCAAAACTGGCCATATACACCAGCAGAAAGAACAAGATAGCATCCAGCACAGATTATGATGCTGTGCAGATCTTCACAAGGCAGGTCAGGGCAAGGGTGAAGGTGGATTTTAATTTCTATAAGAGCATGAGTGACTTGGACTCTTTTAAGCTGGTGTGGTGTTATGGGGATGTGGTTTGCTCTGTGGAAGAGGACGAGCTTTTCTTTGCTCCAGTTTTTATTTGAGTGTGTTTTTTTCTAACTTTGTCTTGTTTTTATTTGCTTGGCTTTTTGCACATATCTTTATTATTTAAATCTTGTAACATATTTATGATATTTGTTACTGTACAGTGTTAAACAAGAGATTAGTTTATAATAAAGGAGTGTTAAAAGTCAAAAAAGTCTCTCTCTCTCTCAGACTCCGGCTGCCGATGGAGAAACAGCATGATCTACTGTACTCTCTCTCTCTCTCTCTCTCTCTCTCTCTCTCTCTCTCTGCATGCTGGGAGTGGGCGGAGTGAATGTGGGTGAGGGTGGCTGAGTGTTGGAGGTGAGCGTGTGCTTTTCTTTGTTTATTTATTTATTTTGTTTGTTTCTCTTTATTTTCCCCCTGTTTATCAGGATTTAACTTATCTCTAAAGTTTCACTGGTTTCACTGTTCACTACATATAACGGGATATTGGCGGCGGGTGAGAGATGGCGTCTCGCCGCGTGGTGGGGACGCCGGCTCTCTCCCGTTCGCATGGTTTCAGGTGTGTTGAAGCTGTAGTGGAGGATGTACTGATCGCGGTGGGTGAAAAAATAGGCTGCGAACAGATTCACTCCGCGTCGCGCATGAACAAAGCCGTGGTGGTGTTTCTGACTGATAAACAACTGGTTAACGGGCTGGTTGAAAGTGGGATTTGGGTGAAGGAGAGCTATGTGTCGGTATCTCCTCTGTCCACTCCCGCCACGAAGGTTACTATTTCAAATGTTCCTCCGTACCTGCCCAATGAACCCATAGCTAAGGAGCTGAGTCGCTTTGGCAAGTTTGCGGGCGAGATCAGCCACATACCGCTGGGCTGCAAGAAGTCAGGACTGAAACACGTCCTGTCTTTCAGGCGCCAGGTGCTTATGTTCCTTAATAGCGCGGATAAGACGCTCGTGGCCTCATTCCGCGTTTTTGATGGTGCAGGCTCATACCTGGTTTACGCCAGCACGGACAGTCTGCGGTGTTTTCAGTGTGGGACTGTCGGGCATAAACGTTTCGAGTGCCCGGTTAATGAGCAGAGGCGGGATTCTACTGCAGCCGGACCCGGTAGCATCCCGGAACGGGACGCTGCGGACGCCGCTCCAGAGGATCCAGGTGAGGGTTCATCCACAGCTCTAGTTTCGGAGGTCGGTCGTGGAGTTAAGGTAAGTGAGCGTTTGGGAAGAGGTGTTTCAGATAGTGGGGTTGATCAGCAGCAGGTTAGCCAGGGTATTGATGAGGCTGATTGTGGTGAGGCGGGTGCTCCCGTGAATACTGAGGTGAGTGCTCAGGCTAGTAGTGAGGTTGGTGCTCAGGTGAATGGTGAGTTGTGTGTTCAGGTGAGTGGTGAGGTGTGCACTCAGGTGAGTGGTGAGGTGTGCGCTCAGGTGAGTGGTGAGGTGGGTGCTCAGGTGAGCAGCGAGGTGGGTGCTCAGTTGAGTGGTGGGTTTGGTGCTCAGGTGAGTGGTGCGTTGGGTGGTCAGGAGAGTGGTGCGCTGGGTGCTCAGGAGAGTGGTGAGCAGGGTGCTCAAGAGAGTGGTGAGCAGGGTGCTCAGGAGAGTGGTGAGCTGGGTGCTCGGAGTGAGTCTCTGTCTGGTTCGGTTGTGTCCCTGGAGGAGGACATGGAGGAGGACAGTATGTCTGAGGTCACTGATTTTGGAGCTAGTCAGTCCAGTTATGAGCAGCTGTACTCTGTGGAACAGATAAACTCTTTCCTGGATGAGACTAAAGGAAAAACTGTGGAGGTGAGTGATTATTTTCCTGATCTGGACAAGTTTGTGTGTTCAGTGTTGATGGTGCAGAAGAGTGTGGGTCTGGACATTCTCCCAAGAAGGAATCGTTACCGGCTAAAGAAACATGTTACTGCTATAAGAAAAGCAAAAAAACAAAACGTTCTGACTGGTTCACGGCTTGTTCCAGCTCGTCATAATGTTTGAGCACAGATCACGTGGGGAAAAGTCTTCTCCTGTTCTCTTTCTCTGTTTCTGGTTTTACTTTCTCTCTCTATTTCTTACTTCTATTTGTATGGGAGTTTTTAGAGTAGGCTCTTTAAATGTGAACGGTTTTAGAGACCGGGGTAAACAGGCTGTGTTTTCTGAATTTTTTAATCTTAAGAAACTTAATGTGTGCTTTCTACAAGAAACACATAGTGATGAGAACTCTGTGTCTGATTGGGGGTTATGGTGGAAAGGGGATTTTTATCTTAGTCATGGTTCAAATGTTAGTGCTGGGGTAGGTTTTTTTTTCTCCCAGTCCTCTATAGTGTCTGTTCTTTCTGTTGATGAAGTTGTGGCTGGGCGTTTGCTTATGCTGAAAGCGATGGTTTATGATCATGTTTTTGTTTTTATTAATGTGTATGCACCAAACAGGGGACCAGATAGAAGTGAGCTGTTTGATAGACTGTGTCAGTTGTTACAGTCACTCTCCTCGGAAGACACTGTTGTGTTGGGTGGGGATTGGAACTGTACTTTGGATTTTGTACATGACAGGAACGGTGAGGAGCCTCATCGTCAGTCTGCTCGTACTCTGGCAAACATCATAGCAACTTTTGATTTGATAGATATATGGAGGGAAAAACATCCCACGACCAGACAGTATTCTTGGATTAAAGTTACGGATCAGAGAGTAGCTGCGGCACGCTTAGACAGATTATATGTTTCAAATAGTGTAAGGAACATGGTAGGCCGGTCTATGATTCAGCCCACTTCTTTTTCTGATCACCACTTATGTACTGTGGAGTTTTCTTTTGTTTTTCAGTCTCCTACAAGCTGTATGTGGTATTTTAACAGGACACTTTTGCAAGATAAAGTTTTTTGTGAAAATTTTAAACATTTTTGGGCAGAGTGGGTTGGAAAAAAGTATATGTTTGACAGTCTTATGCAATGGTGGGAAGTGGGAAAGGCCCAGATACGGGTCTTTTGCCAGGAGTTTACTGCTTTCTCTACCTTCAATCTTAGACGTGCAGTTGGTGTGCTGGAGCAGGACATTACCAGAATCCACAATGTAATGATACAACAAAATGTGGTGGACTTACGGGCAGAACTTACTGTGAAGCTGCAGGAACTGAGTGACATTTTACATAAAAAGGTGAAGGGAGCTTTGGTTCGGTCCAGGTTTGTGTCTGTGCAGGATATGGATGCCCCTACTGCATTCTTTTTTAATCTTGAAAAGTCTAATTCCCAGCACAAGACACTGGTCTCTGTTCGTAAGGAGGATGGGACAGTTACGACAGACTTGGTAGAGGTGAAGAGGCTGGCTGTGGGTTTTTATTGTAGCAGATAGCCTGATGTCTCATTGTGAAATCACACTCTTAGATCCACTTAAGAAATTCCACTGGAGAGCAGAGGGTGATTCCCCCCAACCTTGAATGATAACACTTTAACGACTTTTACGACCATTTGCTGAAAACATCTGTCTCGCTAAAAGCATCTGAACAAAGACCCATAAACTTTGGGGATTAACATGTCACCTGCTGATCCGCTATCTTCGGAGCACACCTCTTAAACAGTCACATCTAATTTACACACTCACGCACACAGCATGACCCTTTTACTGGCCCAGGACCCGTGGACCATTTAACAAGACAATACTGCCACCCGCAGGAGAAGAAAGGAACTTTTCTTGGAGCACGAGGCTATGATCGAAAAATTACATATGTATATGTTTTTACAATAACTTAAATAACTGTTGGTTAATTCTAATATTGTGAGAAGCAGGGTATCAAGCAATGTGATGAAACACTTTCTAATCAAGAGAACAATTTTGAGGTTTACCTTCATTTTCTTCTACAGGTTCCAGGCTGAAGAATTATGTCTTGTTTGTCATTGGTTGAACTATTGCAACTAGTCAGCGTAATTTTAACCTTTGCTTTGGTTATATAGATACATTTTCCTGTTTAGTAAAGAACAAAGTATGAAAGTATAAAGGTATAGTGAATTTCTGATTTAAAGAGGTCTGAAATTATGTTAACCAGAGCAATGAGACCCGCATTCCTTAGTGGGGGAGAGGTGTGAATTACGACGGCCAGAGTTCTTATCTCTTCAAATACACAAGAGAGTCTGCCTTTTCAAAAAGGAAATTTAAGGCTGAAAAATGTTAAAACATTAAAAACAAAATGTGTTCTTAAGACGTGAATGAACATTAACTACAAAAAGAATACGGATGGCAACAAACTAGCAGTCTGGTTAAAATAATTACTTAAAAGCTATCAGGGCATGTTTCCACAATACTTTAATCAGGTTAATAACCAAATCTTGAATTAATAAGTTTAAAGTTCATAACGAGTTTCTTTCTTTCCTTTCTAAGAGTCCGATGCGTGGAAGTTAGTGTATTCCCTGGTCATGTGTTATATTTCTTTCCATTCTTACACCTCAAAATCAACTATGATTATCTAATTGTCTGGTTAGGATTTCAGTTCTGAGATGTTTATTCATATCACTAAAATGCTATGCAACAGTGGGTGAATGTGGGGAAATTGTGGGTTTTCTATGTCAAAGTATATTTTAAATAAGCAATTGTTTAATCTGATCATTTAAGAATGTTAAGGTTTAAGTTAATAAAAGAAAAAAAAAGGGGGAGTCGTCCAGGCAAGACTCCACCTACCTGGAGCTGATTGGGTTTTTAGAGATTATACTTGCAGTTAGGAAACCTATCACAAGTTAGGGCCAATACGTCACGAAGGGAACGTGTTTTCCAATAAAGGGGGATGTTAGTTCATTCGGTTCGTAGTTCGTGGTTCGTGGTTCGCAGTTCGGAGTTCGTGCGCTTTTTAGGTTTAGTTAAGTTCAATTTTTTTTCTTAGAAGTAATTTTAACTTAGAGTTTTAGTTAGAATTTTGTACTCTCTCTTTTGTTTTACTTTCTCTTAGATTCAGCTTAGTGATTCTTAAGTTTTTGAGTCATAGATCTAGCTTGAGCTGCGCTTGCAGCGCATCCGCGCTGACCAACACAAGTCCAGCGATTATCAACAGAATTAGAGAATTAGGTGCTTCCAGCTATTGAAACCACCTTAGCGCTACGGAGCTGCCTATAGTTCACCGCTCATCTTTAGCGTTATACATCGCTCGCCGTACCAGACCCAGACGCGAAGAGAATCCTGAATCAATCAGCTGTCCGGAGCGATCGCTCCCGCTTGCCGTTGGAACCGAAGCCCTGCTTGCACCGTGAAGTCCACCTGAAGAACCCGCTTCGGCCACTTGGATCGAGCTACCCTTCCTGGCGGTCGACACCAACGGTTCCCTTCGCGGCAGAGACGACACCGGTTGCCCGAGGCCGGTCAACGCAAAGTGAGGCGCTGGTTAAATCTCTAATTCTCTGGTGGCGTTCTGTTGGTCTGGTTAGGTTGAGTCTTGCTAAGTTTTCAGTTATAGTTATTCCCGGTTGAGAGATGGTGGGATCTCTGTCAGTTCCATAGTTCTAATGTAATCTAGTTTAACTCAATTAGCTTGGATTTAGAGCGTTTTGCTTCTTTAGTAGTTAGTTCGTTTATAGCAGTATATAATCACTTATAATCTTGTTTAATCTCCTAATATTCTTATAGTGGGTTTAGTTATTCATATTTAGGTTTATCTCCTAGTGGGTTATCATAATTACTTCCCCTTTGGTATATTAAACTGGGTATTGATTTGTTTATTTTTATCTACTTATACATTTCTGTTGTTTGGGTCTAAAGTGTTTTGAGTTATTCATATATGCGATGAGAAGGTTTGGTTGTAAGACTGTTATCATCAGCGTGCTTGAATTTCACTCTCAAATTGTTGTTTGAATTATGCCCATTATCTAATTCTGCATATATCCATGTATTACTTTTATTCTAAATAAACATTACTGATTTAGCCAATTCTTGACTTAAGTGTGTTCCTCCCGTGGTTCAAAGACTTTCTGAAACCGACAAGAACTCACCCTGAGGTTAAATATAAATTTTGTAGCTAGCCGCTACTGGCGCCCTATTAACCTTTAATATTAATATTAAAATTAATATTGATATCAGGTAAATAGTTCGGTATCCCTTGTAACCACTACATATTTGGCGCGGCCGACGCGGGGCCAACGTCACATCTCTGATCTACGGGAGAAAGCACGGAGTTAAGAAACGTATTGGTGTGTTGTGTTTATTAAATATCTACCTTACGCTCCGCGTTAGTAAAACGCCAGCGGGCTGGCGAAAGCTAACCGAGTCACTTCTCTGTCTGTGTGCGCGCACATCTATATACATCTATATATATATCCAACTCCTTTATGTGTATGTGTTTTAAAGAGCATTGGTAATCACTTGTGAAACGCCTCATATTACTCGCCAAAGAGCTGATCAGTGTGAGCGCGTGTGTGTATTGTAGACGCCGCTGTGCGTCTGCTTTCATTATCACTGTTATTGGTGCTTTACATTTACCCGGGGTATCTAAACAGGCTCAGCCGACAACTATTATCACGTGAATTATATCAGCGCTATTTGTAAAGGCCTCAGCGAGGTTGCTGTAGCTGCGGATTTCCAGTGCAGTAAACCCGCTTCCCAGTTTAAACGGCCCGTGTGCGCGGATTTCCGCACCCCGGTCGTACTGGGACCCTCTCGTGTGCCCCGCGGCTTTGCAAACCGCGGCGTAACGCTATCCTTTTAGGTGGTAGAGAGGTTTACAGTCGCGAAAACGCGACGGGCGAGGATCACGCCCTCAGCGGAAGCCCCGCTTGACTCAGACTGTGTGAAGTAAATTCCTGCGTGCTGTGTTCCTCTCTGTGTCTCTGTGTTAAGGTCAGCAAGACCGTTGTGTTCCCCACAAAGCTTGAAAGCAACTGAGCTCTCAGGAGCTGAGGTTTGTCCTCCCACTCAAGGGGGCGGGACTCAGTTGTGTCACCGGTAGGCGGAGCCTTCCCCACCAGTGGCTTCTAGTCGCCATCTCGTGGTCAACTGTATCAGCTACATCTTGCCTCAAGGCTGTCTTACCTTTTCGTGCCTCTAGGGGTAAAGCTATATCTACACTGCCCTCTTCTGGTCGTTTGGGTGAATACTCAGGTTAAAGGGGGTTGCAGTTCATTTATACGCTATTTTGGGAAATTCTTGTAGTAAACTGTGTTTACGTGTGATTGGTGTTGGCTTCATATGAGTTTTGACATACCTTAATCGAGATATCCTCTTCCCCTGCTTTCTTTGCTTGGTTACTGTTATATTTTAAATGTTGTATCGTCCTAGTTATTATTAATACTAGTAAGTGCCATTTCCATTCTTAATTACTAGTAAGTATATATTCAAAATAGAATTCACTTCAAATAGATACATTTAGATAACTCAATTGTAATAATTCACTATTTTGTTCTATGTAGCCATCCTACTTCAAACATAGTGTCAACTCTCAAAGCTAACTTGCTTGTCAGCTGTTCTACTCACATTGCTTACATTAAATATATTCATTTGAGCTAACCATAATATCCAGTATTTTTAAACATTCAAGTTATAATCATTGGTCGCTATAAATACCTGTTATTTAGGTAATCCATAGTAGCCATTCATTATTTTGTTTTGTCAAACATATTATCCACTTCTTCTTGTTATTCTAAATACAGGCATACAATCCTTATCCTATTTAGCCATATAAAAAATAATAAATAAAAAATATATATAAAAAAAAAAATAAATAAAAAAAAAAAATAATAAATAAATAAAAAAAATAAATAAAAATCTGCTCGCTAATACTGAAGGTAGCTTAGACTCTGTCTGAGTCACTTCGTTGAATTTCTAAATAAATCAAAGCCTTATAGACATACATACATCCGCTCTATGCTGGTTTTTGACAGGATTTGACTGTGGTGTTGGTGACAGCAGTGCTATCTTTAATGCATCCACAGTCATTCAAACCTTGCCAGTTACCACCTAGTTAACAATTTAATTAATTACTAATAGGTATTTGACAATTTTTATGCAAAACTATTAAAACTTATACCTATCCAAGGTCACCCAAATAAAATTAAAATAATAATTATCCATTAAAAAAAAAAAAAAAAAAAAAAAAAAAAAAAAAAAAAAAAAAAAAAACTACACTTTTGGCTTATTAGATTCACTAGAGACTACGCATCAAAGTTGTTACCCTAGCATCAATCTCTCCAATCTCAGCAGCAGTGCTAAGTCACCCATCCGGGACTGGCTTCCAATACAGCTCGCATCGCTTGACCCTCGTCAAGTCAAAATGAGTTCTCCAAGAGAGGCAGGGTCCCCGCTCCTCAGCGAGGCTGAGTCGGTGGACCAAGTAGAAGCCACTCTTCTTGATTTAGTAAGCTGCCGCATTCCAGACTATGCTGAAGGCGTGCAACAGGCAGATGATGCCCACCTTCAGAGTTTGATGACTAGCTGTGTGGACGACCACCTAACTAAATCCCTAAAAATAAAAGAACAAATAGACACCGTGTACAAAATGGCCCTCATACTCTGGAGACAACTCCAACTCTCACAAGAGAGAGAGCAACATGCTACTAACCACTGTACAGCTCTCCAGCAAACTAACCAAAAACTCAGGGACGAATTGGCGCAATGGCATAATACTGGTTCAGAGATACAATCCCAACAAGAAGCCCTTGAACATAAAGTAAAGTCACTGCAGGAAGAGGCCGCAACAGCCACAAAGCTTGCCATCCAGTCACGAGGTAAGCTGGAGGAAGCCCAGGAGCAGCAGACCGAACTCGAGGCTGAACTAACACAGGCTATGAGTGCTTTAAGATTAGCTCGTATAGAAAAAAGGGATGCAGAAACGCAGTTGGCAGAGTTCAAATTAGAACGGGATGAGACATATTCCCGAGGGCCAAAGGTAAGCCCAACAAAGGGTAGACCAGCGACCCCACATCTCTTTAAGACGGAGGTACATACTCCTACGCCCGTAACTTCCATGGGTTACCAGGGAGGAGCTGAAGCTCCTCGATCACCCATCAGAGTCAAACCGGAACCGGCTGGCCCCAAAAAGGTGAACCGGACCCTGTTTGGCTGGGACGAATCTGAACACACCCGACGACCTCAAACAAATGCAGATATGGCCAGGCCCATAACACCCTCAGATAGAGATTTGGATAAAGTTGCTCGCAATATCAGCCGGTTTGAACCTAAGCCTGGCTGCCCTAATGATATCCACCTTTATCTAAATGACATTGATTACTATCTACGGCGCTTCCCTCTGGCCACCATAGACGACAGAATCTATCTCATTAAAATAACATCCAGCCGCGACGTTAGCAGCTTCATTGAACGCCAACCACCACACGTAAGGGGGAACTATAGGGCTCTCTGCCAAGCATTGGAGGCAGAATTCTCTAGCTTCTCAACCCAGTTAGGCCTCTCCGCTGCATTCACGGTGAGGCAGAACAGGCAGGAGGGTCCCGAACAGTACTACTATCGCCTCAGGCGCGCTTACTTTGGCTTCAAGAATGAACCAGAGATGGAGGAGGACGAAAATTTCAAGGTCCTGTTTGTCCAGAACCTCCATCCTTCAACCAGCCACCATTTAGGTGTCTCGGCTTGTCCCCGCACCCTGACTAGTCGGCAGCTAAGAGATCTAGCTCTTAGAGGCTTTGCAAAAGTTCAGCAAAGTTTGGGTAAAAAAACCGACTCCGAGGTCCTTGCAGTAGCCAGTAACCCTTGTATGGAACTAGAGGGGAAGCACAGCTTCCAGGGAACAGATAAGACTCACGGGTCCAGACCCTATAGACAAGAACCAGCCCAAAGTCAGCAGGTCGATCCACAGCGACGCCGCTCACCTACTTATAAGGTGAATCGCGGCCAGGGCAGACCCCATCGAGGTCGAGCCTCCCACCATCAACGTGGTGGCAGGCCACACCATCATGGGAATAACAGGCACTCTGGACCAAACCAGACTGCAAAAAGCCCTAAATCATCACTTGACAAAACCCTTAACGGCCTGGAGGCAGGGGATCTTGAGTTAATCCTACAATGGGTTAACCAAATGCGCAAGGAGAAAAGGGGTAACCTCAACCAAGGGCGCAACATCCAGGAGCAGTCGAGCACTGCTCCCCATGAAAAAGACCCCAAACGAGCTACTTGGGAGCATGCCCAAGACACTGCACCTAGTGCAGTCCTAGTTGTGGAACTAGACACTGACCACTCTCTCAAGGAAGAAGACCCATTTCTAATTCGGGGGGAGCTTCCTTTCCGACAGTTCTTGGGCCATCTGAGCGAAAGGGGGGTGGCCAGAAAATTCTATCTTGCTACTACTTTGGAGGATGAATTTGTGCAAGATGCTCTTCTTGACACGGCATCAGACATCACACTGATGTCCATGTCCCTTTTTAACCGAGTGCGGGCATCCGCTCGGCGACGGAACAGGGAGATACAGCTGAGTAACTGTTCTCTCAATATCCAGCCCTACTCACACACGGGCATCACCATACATTCGATGGCCCTAATTCAACTTACGATTGGGCCCGTGACTGTTGTTCATCCAATTCATGTGTCTCCCTTGGAGTCCATCCCATTCCTCGCAGGAAAAGATCTTCTTAATCGGTTCGAGCCCCTTATCGACTTTCAAGGTCTTAAGATCTGGGCGCAGGTTCGGCAACCCCTTCCTGTGCTTCCCTCTCGTGAGGAGGAGATCCAGTGCTACCGTCTTTGTGGACAGTTCCAACCATGCAAGGGACTGATCGACCCCGTGGTTCCTATGGAGATTGAGGAAGAGCCTACAGCCGCCGTTTCACAGTTTACAAATCCTTCTTGGCCTCCAAGCTCAGTCTTGGAACAACGTGACACCTTCTTGTGTACCATGGTCCCATCTGAAAATCCTGGGGAATATTGTCCCAGAGTGGAGAAGGGGGTCACATTGGACGACTTCCAGGTGGATGACGTGGTCATCGCCCTGTGGTCGGACAAATCCGCAGTCAGCCAAGACTTAGTAAACTCATTATCGGCAACCCATGCTAGCTTTCATTTCATTCAATCCCAGGGAGCTTTTCCGCTTGGGCCCGTTCCTCAACCCACCTTGCCAGCAGTCGGCACTTGTTCTTTGACTGTCCGTTGGAACAAGAAAGAGTTCACCCAGCTTTTCCTTGTGGTCCCAGACTTACCTCACTCCATCTATGTGGGCGGTGACGTGTTGGTCAGGTTGGATGTTCAGGTAGACACCATCAATAACATCCTTTGGTCCCTCACAAACACTCAGGCAGATGGCTCTTCCCCTGAGCCAGAGTATCTGCACTCGGGTCAGACCATACCTGAAGTTTGTCAGGTGGCAAACAACCAAGCCATCACCCTACCGGCAAATACCAAAAATATCGGCCTCTACCTGACCATCCTACCTGGACAACAACTATGTCACCCCCATGCACTGTTCCAACCCTCACATCGATTCTTTGATCTTGGTCTGACCGTGGAAGCCACACCTCTTGTGGAGTTACGTGCTAGGTCAGTCTACTTGTTCGTTCAAAATTGTACAACCCAGGACATAGTGATTCCCCAACACACAGAACTGGGTTGGCTGGTTAGCACCAAATTTCATGACTTTGAACTGCGGCTTCCAGTCATCGGTCCGATTCCTCAGCAGTTGCTCCCAAAGCAAGAGTCCAAGACATTATACACCCGACCGTCTGGGGCAATTGCTATTTTTCCTGTCTTGGAGACCAATGAAGATGCGTTGTACCGCATTGATCTGACCCACAGGGACCAAATGATCTTGGATACAGTCACTGTCCTTAGTCTCGATTCTGTCCCATCACCTGGCACTAATCCAGTCCTGGTGAAGCAGAAGGAGGAGGCCGACAGTTTTCCTTCAACTCAAACAGAGTTTGAGAAGCAACTACAGCAAATGCTGTTAGATGCAGATGCATTGCAATCAGACGAAGAGCGTGTAAAGCTCAGAACAGTGCTGACTAAGTATCGCGCGTCTTTCTCTCAAGATTCTATGGATTGTGGATTGACCCACATCCATATGATTCGTATTCCGACGCATCCCGACGCTGCTCCTGCTTACGTTCGCCAATACAAGATTCCACTTGCATCATACGGGCCGGTGCAAGAGATCATAGATGATCTCTTAGACAAAGGAATAATCCGACCATGCAACAGCACCTACTCTGCGCCACTTTGGCCGGTGTTGAAGCCCAATGGCAAATGGCGTCTGACCATTGACTATCGCCGCCTAAATGACCAGGTCCCTCTTTCTAGATGGCCCATGACCCAATTGGAGCAAGAACTCCCTAGGGTCAGAGATGCCAAATATTTTTCAACCTTAGATGTGGCATCGGGGTTCTGGACCATTCCGGTCCATGTGGAAGACCAACACAAACTGGCATTCACATTCGCCGGCCGTCAATTTACATTCACCCGCTGCCCATTCGGATATTCCAATTCACCAGCTGAATTCAACATCTTTCTCAACAAAGCTTGTCCTGATGCAAGAGAACGAGGAACCTTGATTTATGTTGACGATGTTCTTATCCGGAACAATTCTCTCGATGCTCACTTGGAAGAGATTGATCATGTGCTAGATCAGCTCACAAAAGCAGGTGCGAAAATATCCCTAGCCAAATGTCAGTGGTGCAAAACTAAGGTCAACTATGTGGGCCTTTTGGTTGGTCCAGATGGTGTTCTCCCGCAACCATGTCGTGCCCAAGGCATCGTGGATATCGCGGAACCAAAAACCATCCACGCCCTTCGCAGCTTCTTGGGGGTATGCAACTACTCCCGCCAGTTCATTGAAAACTTTGCGGAACTGGCCAAGCCACTGTACCAGCTGTTAAAGCAGGATGTACCTTTCATTTGGGGTGAGGCCCAGGCACAAGCCATGCAAACCCTCAAAGACAAACTGGCATCGGCACCCTGTTTAACCTATCCGGACCACAGCAGAGAATTCTACCTTCAAGTTGGGTTTTCAGAGCACTGTGTGAGTGCTGGTCTATACCAGGTACACGATCGAGACAAGAGAGTGGTGGCTTATGCAAGCAAAGCTTTGATGGCTCCGGAACTCAAATACTCTGACTGTGAGAAAGCACTTCTGGCCACGGTCTGGGCAGTGAAACACTTCTCCAACTACCTTGGGGGACAAAAGATCATTGTAGAAACGAACCACCAGCCAGTGGTCTTTCTCAACAGTCAGCGCATTCGAGAAGGTGTGGTCACCAACGCACGAGTCGCCTCCTGGTTAATGGCCCTACAAAGTTTTGAGGTTGAGGTGCGCTATGCGCAAAACTCGAGATTACCTCTAGGCACTGATCTGGCGGCATGTCAGCGATGTGAAACTGACATACCGGCCACATCAACGCCCATTCCCAATCTCGCCTCCCAAAAACCCACAAACCATCGTTACTTTGACCCCAAGGAGTGTGAAAACATTCCCACGGTCTACGTAGATGGATGCTCTTTCCGACATGACCAAGAAGGCCTCAAAGCCGGTGCAGGAATCGTCTGGCTTGATGACAACCCTTGCGAACCACAACAGTTCAAACTAGGATCACAAACTTCTCAGTATGCCGAAATCGCTGCCATACTCATCACAATTCAACTTGCTATCGACCAGGGGGTAAAAACCCTGTTAATCTGTACAGATTCCAACTACGCACGTCTAAGTTTCACATGTCACTTGCCAATCTGGAAAACCAAAGGTTTTCTCACATCTGGCAGGAAAGCAGTCAAACACACAGAGCTGTTCACAGCCGCGGACTACCTGGTAGTTCGACACGACATGCTTGTCTACTGGAAAAAGGTGAGGGGACACTCACGTGTCCCAGGAACAGACAAGACATACAATGACCAAGCTGATTCACTGGCCAAAAGAGGTGCCTTGGAAGGAGTTTCATGGGTCTTTGACCCGTTGAAATACCCAACCCAACCCAACCCCACTGTTTTAGCCGTGACTAGAGCACAAGCTAAACAAACCTCAACAACAGAAATCCCACCCTGCGCTGCGGTCTCCATTGATCCAGAAATCACAGATGCTGATTTGATCACGCTACAAGACGCAGACCCCGACATCAAATCTATTAAGGCTTTCTTGCTTGATCCCACCAACAATCCCATAACCAGCCAAATGCTGGAGGCATCAATTCCGCTTAAACAACTCTTGGACAACCGTGCATTCTTGAAGGTGGTCAAGGGCTTGCTTGTTCATGTCACTGAGACCCACACTTCTCCTGCGTTCGTGGTGCCTCCGTGCCACAGGGGGGTAATGTTGGGGCACGCCCATGACTCTCCATCAGCAGGTCACAAAGGGATCAAGGAAACCTATAGGACACTCAAACAGGTGGCCTTTTGGCCACGAATGCGGGAGCATGTAGCTAGTTACATTAAAGGATGCTTGGTGTGCTGCCAGTTCCAGCCGGCGAATCCTCTGCACAGGGCTCCCTTACAGAGAAAGGGGTTAACCTTCCCGTGGTCGGATCTGCAAATGGATTGGGTGGGCCCGCTCACAAAGTCTGCTCGAGGGAACAAATATTTCCTCACAGTCACATGTGCATTCACCAAGTGGGTGGAGTGTCTTCCAGCCGCCAATGACACCGCTATAACCACAGCGTGTCTCCTGGTTAATCATATCTTCACCCGGTTTGGTCTTCCTTGTAGGGTTGACTCAGATCGAGGTACTCATTTCACGGCAGAAGTCATGCAACAAATGTGGCACGTCCTCGGTGTAAAAGCCAAGTTGCACGTGAGCTACCACCCCCAGTCCTCTGGTCAGGTCGAACGGGCTAACCGCACAGTGGTCAGCATCCTCAAGAAATTTGTGGCCACGCATCACCGCGACTGGGATGTGAAATTGCCGTTGGTACTCATGGCCATTAGGGCAACTCCTCACGATTCCACCGGCGTCTCTCCATTCGAGGTGATGACAGGCAGACAGATGACACTTCCGCTACATCTGTTATATCAGCCAGGTGGAACAGATACCTCAGTTGCCTACACAACACAGCAGTACATAGACGATTTGCAGAAACACCTAAAATCCACTTTTGCTTTTGCCCAACAGCACATGGCACGAAGTGCCCAGGGTCGGAAGGCCTACTATGATCAGAAGGCGTCCTATGACGAGCTTCAGGTGGGAGATAAGGTGTGGTACTACATTTTCGCTCAACCTGTCGAGAAACCCCAATCGAATACGGGTAGGCTGGCTCGCAAACTCATGCCTCGCTGGACTGGACCCCACACAATCACGGACAAATTGTCCCCGGTGGTGTACCAGATCCAGATCAGCCAAGGTTCTAAGGAGCCAACCCGCAAGTGGGTACACCGCAACCAAATTAAGCCACACCAAAGCCCTATGGGACAAGTCGGGGCCGCCAATGCCTTGATTAGAGTCTAATCAGGTGGACAAAACCCCTGCTAGACCCCTAGGTGTTTAGCAACTCCTAGCTGTACAACTGGCAACTAAACTAATAACTTCATTTTTAAAATTTAGGAATACATTGATCTTTGATCCATATACAGTAGTCTGTTGTTTGCAATTTCAACCCAAGTACCATTACACATCTGCCGATCGAGCCAGCCAACAGAACCATCATTTTGTGCCTGGGAATAGGATATCACTGATTGTTAGCCACTTATCTGTTAGATTCTACTTCATTGGTGGTTCACACTAGTACACCCAGGTTAATCATGTATATTTGTCTCGTTAGGAAGATGAGGACTCTCCTGCTCCTGACGCTCGTGCTGGGGACGATCGTCGCGGCCCCTGATGTGATCTCCCCCGGACCTACCTCAGGAGTAGTTCTTAGGGATAATTCGGGACTACTAATCACAAACTGCCGGTTACATACCCAAAGGGTGTTTGTACGACTGAACCCGGAGGAAGTATGTAAAAAGAACTTCCCTGATTGGTCCCGCCAAGTGGGGTGGGCTGGGCATTGGTGGGTACGAGAGGCAGTAAGCCATGCCGAACGAGACACCACCCACATGCTACAACAGCTGCAAAAATTTGCGGTCACACAGTCTGAACTGAATGGGGCTCAAAAGAGATCCAAACGGTTTCTTGCAGGTTTATTAACTGCTGCCGCCGCTGTAGGCTCACTCCTTGGCGTCGGCACATCCGCTGTTAATGCCGTGGGCCTAGCCACGGTCCGCCGTAATGTAGGGGAACTACAGGCAGAACTACCACACATCAAGGACCAAATAGACACCCAACAGAGACAGCTACAAGCAATTGGACAAACTTTACAGGGTACCATTGTGGTCCTCAATACCCACACGGTAGCTTTAAACAAAACTCTGCAAACGATCACCTCCCTGACCCGGGCAATCCAGACAGATATGGCTCACATCCAAGTGATTAACATGCTTTTGAATGACATGCTACAGGAAGTGGGATCCTCAGTAGACAGTCTAGCTATGGGCAAGATACCAGCTTATCTGGTGCCTTTAACCCTGGTACAGGAAATCCTCAGTCGGGCTACCCGAGAGGAAGTTACTGATCTCCAAGCACATTTAGCCTATACACTCGGAAGTGCAGTACCTCTTTATGTCAATCCAGAAAATAGAGAAGTAGCTTTTCTGGTCAACTTACCTATAATAGCTGCGGAAAACATTTATCGCTTAAAAGAAGTGGTAAATGTTGGGTTTTGGCAAAAAGAAGCACACATCAAAATTCAGACTCCGACCTTGGTAGCTTACCAAGACATCAATCCTGGACTTTATCTGGCCCCAAATTTGCGCATGTGTACCCGGTCCAAGGATATACACTATCTCTGTCCCAGTAAACCGTTCACTCGAGAGGGTGCCGGCAATCTTTGTGGCCTTAAGCCCATGCTCACTAAGGACCAGTGTCCTGCCACTGTCACTCATAGGTACCAACAGGTCGAGACTCAGGTTGAAATCGTAGGGAGCCGGTGGTTGGTAAATACTGCGGCACGGGAAGCGGTGTTGTCCTATGACCAGCATGATATCGATGAACGTATTCCCCTTCCGGAACAAACATTTTGGGTAGACGTACCACCTGGGGCTACTCTGCATGTTGGGGAATGGTCCCTGTACCACTTAGTACCTGATCAATATGAGAGTGAAATTGAGGTGTCTGATTTCTTTACTACCCACTCCTTAGAACTCAGCCCTGACACCCTTGGTCGGATACAGTATGAGGGTCCCCAGTCTATCGATTTGACCCCCATCAATAATGTCTTAAAAGAGATCGAGGCACGTCCCACATGGACAGTCCAACCTGTAAGATACTCCTGGTCATTGCCCGATACCTTGTTAGCTGTGCTGGCATGTCTGGGGTATGTAGCAACCTTTGGTATAACGTGTTTTTATCGTAGGAAGACCGTGAAGCTACAGAGACAAATGGATTCATGGTCGGGTAAGGTGGTTAGATTTGTGAGACGTAGAAGGGGGGGTCAAGAAGTGTCAGTGGAAACTCAGGAGGACGCAACTGATGAACCTATGCAGGTAGCTGCAGTAAGGGAAGTGGTTTAGCTCTGGTTTGGATAACGCTAATGCAGCCTGTTGTGTACTGACCAGCAAATGCCACCAGTAAGAGTTGAGATACCCAGTAACCTTTTTGTCCACAGCTATCTACGTCATCTCATCGACTGATAACCTGGATCTCTGCTGATTATCACCCGATGGGGGGGATATGTAGCAGATAGCCTGATGTCTCATTGTGAAATCACACTCTTAGATCCACTTAAGAAATTCCACTGGAGAGCAGAGGGTGATTCCCCCCAACCTTGAATGATAACACTTTAACGACTTTTACGACCATTTGCTGAAAACATCTGTCTCGCTAAAAGCATCTGAACAAAGACCCATAAACTTTGGGGATTAACATGTCACCTGCTGATCCGCTATCTTCGGAGCACACCTCTTAAACAGTCACATCTAATTTACACACTCACGCACACAGCATGACCCTTTTACTGGCCCAGGACCCGTGGACCATTTAACAAGACAATACTGCCACCCGCAGGAGAAGAAAGGAACTTTTCTTGGAGCACGAGGCTATGATCGAAAAATTACATATGTATATGTTTTTACAATAACTTAAATAACTGTTGGTTAATTCTAATATTGTGAGAAGCAGGGTATCAAGCAATGTGATGAAACACTTTCTAATCAAGAGAACAATTTTGAGGTTTACCTTCATTTTCTTCTACAGGTTCCAGGCTGAAGAATTATGTCTTGTTTGTCATTGGTTGAACTATTGCAACTAGTCAGCGTAATTTTAACCTTTGCTTTGGTTATATAGATACATTTTCCTGTTTAGTAAAGAACAAAGTATGAAAGTATAAAGGTATAGTGAATTTCTGATTTAAAGAGGTCTGAAATTATGTTAACCAGAGCAATGAGACCCGCATTCCTTAGTGGGGGAGAGGTGTGAATTACGACGGCCAGAGTTCTTATCTCTTCAAATACACAAGAGAGTCTGCCTTTTCAAAAAGGAAATTTAAGGCTGAAAAATGTTAAAACATTAAAAACAAAATGTGTTCTTAAGACGTGAATGAACATTAACTACAAAAAGAATACGGATGGCAACAAACTAGCAGTCTGGTTAAAATAATTACTTAAAAGCTATCAGGGCATGTTTCCACAATACTTTAATCAGGTTAATAACCAAATCTTGAATTAATAAGTTTAAAGTTCATAACGAGTTTCTTTCTTTCCTTTCTAAGAGTCCGATGCGTGGAAGTTAGTGTATTCCCTGGTCATGTGTTATATTTCTTTCCATTCTTACACCTCAAAATCAACTATGATTATCTAATTGTCTGGTTAGGATTTCAGTTCTGAGATGTTTATTCATATCACTAAAATGCTATGCAACAGTGGGTGAATGTGGGGAAATTGTGGGTTTTCTATGTCAAAGTATATTTTAAATAAGCAATTGTTTAATCTGATCATTTAAGAATGTTAAGGTTTAAGTTAATAAAAGAAAAAAAAAGGGGGAGTCGTCCAGGCAAGACTCCACCTACCTGGAGCTGATTGGGTTTTTAGAGATTATACTTGCAGTTAGGAAACCTATCACAAGTTAGGGCCAATACGTCACGAAGGGAACGTGTTTTCCAATAAAGGGGGATGTTAGTTCATTCGGTTCGTAGTTCGTGGTTCGTGGTTCGCAGTTCGGAGTTCGTGCGCTTTTTAGGTTTAGTTAAGTTCAATTTTTTTTCTTAGAAGTAATTTTAACTTAGAGTTTTAGTTAGAATTTTGTACTCTCTCTTTTGTTTTACTTTCTCTTAGATTCAGCTTAGTGATTCTTAAGTTTTTGAGTCATAGATCTAGCTTGAGCTGCGCTTGCAGCGCATCCGCGCTGACCAACACAAGTCCAGCGATTATCAACAGAATTAGAGAATTAGGTGCTTCCAGCTATTGAAACCACCTTAGCGCTACGGAGCTGCCTATAGTTCACCGCTCATCTTTAGCGTTATACATCGCTCGCCGTACCAGACCCAGACGCGAAGAGAATCCTGAATCAATCAGCTGTCCGGAGCGATCGCTCCCGCTTGCCGTTGGAACCGAAGCCCTGCTTGCACCGTGAAGTCCACCTGAAGAACCCGCTTCGGCCACTTGGATCGAGCTACCCTTCCTGGCGGTCGACACCAACGGTTCCCTTCGCGGCAGAGACGACACCGGTTGCCCGAGGCCGGTCAACGCAAAGTGAGGCGCTGGTTAAATCTCTAATTCTCTGGTGGCGTTCTGTTGGTCTGGTTAGGTTGAGTCTTGCTAAGTTTTCAGTTATAGTTATTCCCGGTTGAGAGATGGTGGGATCTCTGTCAGTTCCATAGTTCTAATGTAATCTAGTTTAACTCAATTAGCTTGGATTTAGAGCGTTTTGCTTCTTTAGTAGTTAGTTCGTTTATAGCAGTATATAATCACTTATAATCTTGTTTAATCTCCTAATATTCTTATAGTGGGTTTAGTTATTCATATTTAGGTTTATCTCCTAGTGGGTTATCATAATTACTTCCCCTTTGGTATATTAAACTGGGTATTGATTTGTTTATTTTTATCTACTTATACATTTCTGTTGTTTGGGTCTAAAGTGTTTTGAGTTATTCATATATGCGATGAGAAGGTTTGGTTGTAAGACTGTTATCATCAGCGTGCTTGAATTTCACTCTCAAATTGTTGTTTGAATTATGCCCATTATCTAATTCTGCATATATCCATGTATTACTTTTATTCTAAATAAACATTACTGATTTAGCCAATTCTTGACTTAAGTGTGTTCCTCCCGTGGTTCAAAGACTTTCTGAAACCGACAAGAACTCACCCTGAGGTTAAATATAAATTTTGTAGCTAGCCGCTACTGGCGCCCTATTAACCTTTAATATTAATATTAAAATTAATATTGATATCAGGTAAATAGTTCGGTATCCCTTGTAACCACTACATTATGCTGAGTTGTTTACGGCCCGCCCTCCGGATCAGCAGTGCATTGAGACTCTTCATGAGGATCTACCTCACCTGGATGGACAGCAGCAACAGGAACTGGACACTGCTTTATCTTTTGAGGAGGTTACTAAGGCTGTTTACCAGCTCTCTTCTGGGCGAGCACCTGGTGTTGATGGTTTACCAATTGACTTTTATAAGACTTTTTGGGGGATTATTGGGAAGGACTTGTTTGAAGTTTTGCTGGCTAGTTTTGAAGCTGGTGTACTTCCAATGAGCTGTCAGAGGGCTGTTTTATCTCTTTTACCAAAGAAGGGGGATCTCTGTTTTTTAAAAAATTGGAGGCCTGTATCACTTCTATGTTCTGATTATAAGATTTTATCACGCTGTATAGCAAACAGGTTAAAAGGGGTCCTGCAAAGGGTAATACATGAAGATCAGACTTACTGTGTACCGAAAAGATCTATTTATGATAATTTGTTTTTACTTCGTGATATGGTTGACTATGCAAAAGTGTGTAAATCGGAGTTTGGTTTTTTATCCCTTGACCAGGAGAAAGCTTTTGATCATGTAGATCATGATTATCTTTTTTCTACCATGAGAGCTTTCGGTTTTGGAGATGGTTTTATTGCTTGGGTTAAGCTGTTATATTCGGGTGCTGTGTGTTTACTCAAGGTAAGGGGTGGTCTGAGTGTTCCTGTTCCTGTTGGCAGGGGGATAAGGCAAGGTTGCCCCCTGTCTGGACAATTGTATTCACTTGTAGTAGAACCTCTTCTCTGTTTGCTTAAGTGTTTAATTAAGGTTTCTGCCTATGCCGATGACATTACTGCAGTAATACGACATGAGCAAGATGTGGTGTCCCTAGAAACAGCATTGCATGTTTATGGTTCAGCCTCTTCTGCAAAGCTAAATTGGGATAAAACAGAAGCACTTTGGTGTGGTTCTGTTAGTAGAGAGTACTCTTTACCAGCACTTCCAGGTGGTATTAAGTGGAGTCAGACCGGGCTGAAGTTTTTAGGGGTGTGGTTGGGAAATGATGATGCTAAGGCCAGGAACTGGGAAGGTGTAGTTGAAAAGGTTCGTGCCAGGTTGTCTAAATGGTCTTGGTTGCTTCCCCAGTTATCATATAGGGGTCGAGTTCTTGTCGCCAACAACCTCATTGCTTCTGCTTTATGGCATAAGTTCACTGTGCTTAATCCGCCAAGGTATCTGATTGATGCTGTTCAGAAGGCACTGGTGAACTTCTTCTGGAGTGGACAACACTGGCTGAGAGCTGCAGTCCTGTACCTCCCTGTGCAGGAGGGTGGACAGGGGTTAATTGATATTCGATCCAGAGTTGCTGCACTGCGGCTGCAGGCTGTACAAAAGCTGCTGTATCATTATCCCCACAGCTGGATGGATGTTGCTTGTGCTCTCCTGAGGGCTGCGGGTAGATTGGGGTTGGACAGACACCTGTTCTCTATTCGTTTGGGAACAGTGGATTTGGGTGGCCTGACTCCTTTCTATTTAGCGGCTGTGGAGGCGTGGCAGCTTTTCTCTTTTTCCAGGGAGAGTGATGCTGCTCCATCTGGATGGATTTTTGAGGAGCCGCTGTTTCTTAACTCGTTTTTTTCATCGCTCAACCAGGTTTCAGGGGCTGTGAGGATTGGGCTGCTGGAACAAGGTATCTCTAAGGTCTGCCACTTACGGAGGAGTGTGGACTGGGTATCAGAGGAACAGTTGGCAGAGATGGTCGGTCCTAGGTCAGTACGCCTGGCTTCACAGGTACTGAACAAGCTGAAGTCTGACCTGTCTGCCCCTTTACAGACCTACTTGGATGTCACTCCTGTTGACCAGTGCCAGAATGAAGAGTGTGTGTTCCCTGAGCTGTTGATGGACCTGGGCTGGGAGGGCTGGCAGGAGGGTCGGGGGATGCTTTTGTCGCTGGGCTCCCTGCCTCTAGGCCTTTTTAGCACGCTGAAGAAGGGGGCATTGTATGTTGGCTGTGTTAAAGCACTGAACTTTCATTGTCTGAGAGATCTGCGAGAGACTAAGTGGACAGAGGTTGTTGAGACTGACTCTTCCCCTAAAGGTAGCTGGCGGTCCCTGTACAAAAGACCCACTGAGAAGAGGGTGGGTGACCTCCAGTGGAGGATTGTGCATGGTATTATAGCTACAAACAGACATGCGGCACGGATTGGTCCCTCACTTGGTGATGGTTGTCCTTTTTGTGGGACTTCAGAGACAGTTTTCCATGTGTTTCTCCAGTGTGTGCGGCTGGGTCCTCTTCTGGTTTTAATCAAGGATTGGGGGTTGAAATTTTTGGGCTCTTTTAATGAGAGTCTTTTTATTTTTGGCCCTAAGTACTCTGTGGCAAAAAAAGACAGAATGGTGATTTTGAATTTTTTATATGGTGTTGCCAAACTGGCCATATGGTGTACTAGAAAGAACAAAATTAAAGGGCGTGGGGGTACTGACCCGGTCTTGATGGTCAGGGGGCTGATTATGAAGAGGCTTCGTATTGAGTTTGCCTATCACAGTCTCATTGATAATGTGGACTTGTTCTTTGCTGTGTGGGGGGCTGGGGGTTTGCTTTGTGAACCTGAGGAGTTCGGAGGGTTTGTGCTAAATGTGTGAGCTGATTTCTCTGTGTACTGATTGACCCTGATTTTGTTTTTCTTTTTGTATTTTGTTTTTCTCTATTTTGTTCTGGTTTATTTTTAATTATTTTTAATTATTTTCTGTTTTCAGTTTTAAACATTGTTTTTTATATGGACAGTGTTTAATTAAAGGTGTGTTGAAGTCGAAGTCTCTCTCTCTCTCTCTCTCTCTCAGACTCCGGCTGCTGATGGAGAAACAGCATGATCTACTGTACTCTCTCTCTCTCTCTCTCTCTCTCAGACTCCGGCTGCCGATGGAGAAACAGCTGCATGATCTACTGTACTCTCTCTCTCTCTCTCTCTCTCAGACTCCGGCTGCTGATGGAGAAGCAGCATGATCTACTGTACTCTCTCTCTCTCTCTCTCTCTCTCAGACTCTGGCTGCTGATAGAGAAGCAGCATGATCTACTGTACTCTCTCTCTCTCTCTCTCTCTTTCTCTCTCTCTCTCTCAGACTCTGGCTGCTCAATTTTGTTAAAAGTTGTAATAATATTTAACTTTAACACTATTTTATTGAATTAATAAAAGGTGTTATAAAATACATGCAAATCAGTGCAACTTGTCTGCAGCGATTCGGACCTGAGCATCTTCAAAGGTGTATCTCCCGGGGTCTTTGATGTTCTTGGTGGTTTTAGCGTAGCTTTTGGAGTCAACGTTGATTGCACTTGGAGCTCCAGGGGCCAGAAACTCCAGCCAGATCTCCTGCACCCTGCTGGGAACCTCCCGAATCGGCTGCTTCTTCAGCTCCTGCACAGCCAGCCAGAACCTAAACACAAGAAAATAATCAATTAATTACTAATATCAGATATAGCTTTAAAATACAGACAATGAAGGTAAACTGTGATATAATTTAATGTGGGGACAGACCTGTGCAAAAAGTACTATATTACATACATGTGATACATTATTACATGTGAAATGATATCTTGCTTTCTTATATTTTAAATTACTGGGTATTGTTTTAAACTCTGATCTCAAATCCAACTCAAATAAAGAAACTGTTATCAGATAATAAAATAAATATTCAGTTATTTTCTAAAAGATTGCTTAAACATGTCCAGCAGGGGGAGCAAAGAGCTTCATCTTCCTCCTCAGATCAGCTCTTCTGCCTTCCAGACCAGTTTACCCATTAACTCAGACTAACAGAATTAGTTTTAGGATTAGCTTTCGGATTAGGATTAGTTTTAAGATTAGTTTTAGGATTATAATTAAGTTTAGAATTAGTTTTAGGTTAAGGTTTAGTTTGAGGACTAGTTTAGTATTCGGATTACCTTTTTGGACTAGTTAAGGATTAAGATTAGTTTTAGGGTCGTTTTCAGAATACTCTGAAGTCTCATACCTCAATAAATTCTTTAATTCTTTATTAAAGGGGCGGAGTTATCCCATGATGACAGGCAGACAGGGAATTCTTGGATAGGTTTAAATAGCTGGTTTTCATCATGTGGATAAAGGAGGCAGCAGAGGGTAAATCAGTCGTGTTTACTGAGATTTATGATACCGTGTTTATTTTACAGACGCCCTGCAGTAAAACCTCATTACACCACCTTCATCAGGTAAAATTCACCCCATCTGAACACAGAGATCAATCCCTCAGATTAGAGTTAAAAGGGTTTATCTGATTTACCGCAGATTCTCTGAGCTGAACTCGGACTCCAGAAACTTCAGGAACTGTTCCCGTCCAACTGGATCCTTCAGAACCTCATCAAACCCGAACCCCCAACGTCTCACCCTCTGCTGAACCGGCTCCTTACTGAGAGAGAGACAGACAGATAGAGAGAGAGACAAACAGACAGATAGAGAGAGACAGAGAGAGACACTATCAGCCAAATACGTGTAGTAAATCAGCATGATCTACTGTACTCTCTCTCTCAGGCTCCGGCTGCTGAGGGTTTAACTGTGATGTAAGCAGAGCTGAAGTCAAGGAGGCAAAGATAATATTTATTCATGAGCTTCCGCTTGAGTTTCTGCTGTAATACTTACCTGAGTTTATAACACACCTGAGTTCAGAACAGCAGGGATAGATGGGTGCAGGTTTAGGAAAACAGTGTTTTTTCTTAACATTTAAAAACACATAATGCTTCTGTTATCTTATCTCAGCTCATTTAATCCTAATCATTGTGTTTCTCATATATAATATAAATTAACTGTTGTCTTCACTACAATCTAAATACATTTAAATCATCACTATTTTTAGAAACACACACACACACACACACAACCGCACACCTGGCTTCGAGTTCCCAGAGTGTGTTGTCGTCTGAGATCCAGGGGTTGGAGGGGTCGGGCGAGGTGAAGATGGCGTCGTACTCCATGTACTGCTCTGTGAAGCTCAGCAGACTGCAGCAGGACAGAACACAGCGCTTTATTACATTTAATAAACATTATATAATGCTTCATTTATCCCACACTACTTCATTTACATATACTGCATGTTTTCATACGTCAGAAAACAGAACTAACCTGTCAGCGACTTTTGACATTTTTAACCGATGTCTGTCCAACTGAGCCTGCCAATATTGTATCTGTAAAATAAACAGACAGTATTTATTACATTCTTTCTTTCTTTTTTTTTTACATTTTATTTATAATTTTTTCCCATTTTCTCCCCAATTTAGCACAGCCATTTACCTAACCCCCTCATTAGGACTCCTCCCCCTATCACTAGTGATGCTCCAACACCAGGAGGGTGAGGACTAGCACACGCCTCCTCCGACACATGTGAAGTCAGACTCTTTTCGACATCACCCTTTAGTGATGTGGGGAGAGAGCGCCATCTACCCAACCAGAGGGAGCAGGACCAATGTTGCTCCTTCTGAGCGCCGGCAGCTTGATGGCAAAGCTACATGACCGGGATTTGAGCCGGCGATCTCCCGCTCATGGTGGCAGCGCTTTAGACCGCTGGACCACTCAGAGCCCACATTCTTTCTTTATTAAATAAATATTTAAAAACAGCTCATAAATGACTGGGTCATATAAGTTGTTTTCAGCAGAGGGAAGCTGTAAGATATGAAGTAACTTTAGACTTGATAATAAAACACAGTGGATCAACACCAGCAGATGACAGACATGTCTCTCCAAACCATCACTGATCATCAGTACATTTTACATTTCATTTGAAGTAAATTAAGGGATCAGAGTCTGGAGGAAGAGTGGAGAGACACACAGTCCAAACTGCTCGAGGTCTAGTGTGAAGTTTCCACCAATCAGTGATGGTTGAGTCATGTCTGTCATCTGCTGGTGTTGATCCACTGTGTTTTCAGAATCAGAATTGCCTTTATTGTCACATGGTCAACCAGCGAAATTTATTATGAAGTCTAAAGTCAGTGCAGTGTTTTCTCTTCTGCTTCATGTTGTCAGACAGATTCTATTTAAGTGATTCTTGATTCTACAGGTCTGGCAGAAATCAGGTCTAGGTTAGCAGTGAAATTTAATTCAGCTTTTGAGCAGAAAAATGTTGTGTGTAGTTGGTGTGTGTGTGTGTAGTTGGTGTGTGTGTGTGTGTAGTTTGTGTGTGTGTGTATATACCTGTGCTCGTAGCTCCTCCTCCGTGGGCTCTTTGATCTCAGGTGTGGGGGTGTGGGTGGGGCTGTGTGTGCAGACGTCGTTCTGCAAACCGTAAACTGACTGTATAATTAAACAAAGAGAACACAGATCTTACAGTTACTGCATTAATTAATCTATTTATTTATTAATCGACAGCAGATTGTACGAACTGTAAATACAGTATGTATATGTATATGTACAGTATACTTTTTTCTGCAGAAACACTTTCTAAACACAGCAGTAAAGCATCACATAATTCCAGATGTTCTGCACTGAGAGGATTTACTGGTTTTACTTTGTCTGGTAGAAAAACAGGTGGAAATCCCTGTAAAAGCAGCACATGTTGCTCTGAGATCTCAGGACGGGTTTCTGACTGCAGTCTGGATGGTCTGGCATTTATTTTCCACACGCGAAAAAGCAGAAGCTTGTTTTGGTCACCTTTTGTTGAATCACGTCATATAGATTTTGGATCGTCCATTTAATAATAAAGATGGCGGCGCGCAGTAGTGCAGCGGCTACTCACGCTCCTAGCGAACACCCTTTTTTGAGCTGTTTTTCCGTCGGTTCTGAACCCAACTTCACGCACCCCACGCGTGTGAGTTATAGCAGGACCGAACTTTTGAGGATTATGGACAGTTTGGTCAGTAAAACAGCAACTTTGGACAATAATATCCGAGCTACGCTGGGCGAGCTACAGCTCCTCCGCGCTCCGGCGTGGGGGAGCGGATCGCTGCAGACAAAGGGCAGGAGGAGGCGGTGCCAGCGGCGTCAGAAGCGAGGTAAATGCGGTGGTGTGCTAGCCAGGCTAAAGGCTAATGCTAACCGGCCCCCGATTCCGTCGCTTTTCCTGTCTAATGTCCGCGCTTTGGATAACAAACTGGACCTGCTGCGGCTGAGGATGAATGTTTCTGAGGAGATGAGGAACTGCGCTGTGATTTGTCTCACGGAAACCTGGCTGAACCAGACCATGCCGGACTCAGCCTTCCAGCTCGCCGGCCGGCAGCTCTTCCGAGCGGACCGCAGCCTTTTATCTGGAAAATCCCGGGGGGGCGGTTTGTGCGTCTACATAAACAAAGGTTGGTGCACAAACTGCGTGTTGGTAAACAGCCACTGCTCCGAGGCGACAGAACAGCTGACTGTGAAGTGTCGCCCTCACTATCTGCCTCGTGAGTTTTCGGCGGTGTTCGTGATTGCTGTTTACATAGCACCGGATGCTAATGCTAACAACGCGCTGAAGGAGCTCCATGACAACATCAGCTCGCTTCAGAACAAGCATCCGGACGCGTTCTACGTGGTAGCGGGGGATTTTAACCACGTAGAACTGAAGAACACGCTGCCGAGGTTTTACCAACACGTGAACATCCCAACGCGAGGTAATAATACGTTAGACCGCGTTTATTCCTCCGTGAAAGACGCTTACAGGGCATTCCCGCGCCCCCACCTCAGGCTTTCAGACCACATCTCCATCATGCTGGTCCCCGCATACCACCCCCGCTGCGACGCTCCAAACCCACACAGAAGACCATCACTGTGTGGCCCAGTGACGGCGACGCTGTGCTGCAGGACTGCTTCGGCTGCACAGACTGGCAGGTCTTCAGGGAGGCTGCAGAGTGTGAGGGGGAGCTGGATCTGGAGGAATACACATCTGCTGTTCTTGGGTACATCAGCAAGTGCACTGAGGATGTCACTACCACCAAGACTGTGACTTGCTACCCCAACCAGAAGCCCTGGCTGAACGCAGAGGTGCGTTCTCTGTTGAAAGCCAGGGATGCTGCCTTCAGGTCTGGAGACCCAGACGAACTCAGAAGGGCTAGAAGAGAGCTGACTGTTGGAGTTAAGAGGGCAAAAGCTGCATATGCTCAGAAAATCCAGGGACACTTTTCCTCCCAGGATCCACAGAGCATGTGGAGGGGCATCAAGTGCATCACGGACTACAAATCCAAAGCTGCACAAAGCTCCAAAGACCCATCCCTGCCTGAGGCTCTCAACAAGTTCTACGCCCGCTTTGAGAATCCTGACACCCCCCCAGCACCAGACTCCCACACTCACCAGGAGAGGAGCCCCTCAGCGTGACACCAGCAGAAGTAAGGAGAACGCTGAGAAGGATCAACCCCCGAAAAGCTGCTGGCCCGGACAACATCCCCGGACGGGTGCTAAAAGACTGCGCAGACCAGCTCTCGGACGTCCTGGCCGACATTTTCAACGCGTCCCTCATCCAGGCAGCTGTCCCCACTTGCCTGAAGACCGCCACCATCATCCCAGTCCCCAAGAGCTCCGCAGTGACAGGTCTGAATGACTACCGGCCAGTGGCCCTCACTCCGATAGTCACAAAGTGCTTTGAAAGACTGGTTCAGACCCACATCAAAGCCACCATCAACGTCACTGTGGATCCACACCAGTATGCATACAGGAAGAACCGATCCACAGAGGATGCCATCTCCTCCGTGGTCCACACTGCCCTCACCCACCTGGAGCAGAAGGATTCCTACGTCCGTATGCTCTTTGTGGACTTCACATCCGCTTTCAACACCATGATTCCACAGACCCTGATAAATAAACTCTCCTCACTAGGACTGAGCTCTTCGCTGTGCAACTGGGTCCTAGACTTCCTGACCAACAGGCCGCAGTCTGTGAGAATTCACAACATCTCCTCCCCCACTATAATCCTCAGCACTGGCTCCCCTCAGGGCTGTGTGCTGAGCCCCCTCCTGTTCACACTGCTCACATATGACTGCTCACCTCTCCATCCAGGCTGTCATATTGTGAAGTTTGCAGACGACACAGCAGTGGTTGGATGCATCACAAACAGAGATGAGTCCAGCTACAGGCAGGAGGTGGAACACGTGGAGGGTTGGTGCAGAGAGAACAACCTCTGCATCAATGTAAAAAAGACAAAGGAGATGATTGTGGACTTCAGAAGAGGCCAGCATGCCCACCTCCCCCTGCACATTGGAGGATCTGCGGTGGAAGTGGTCGACAGCTACAGGTACTTAGGGGTGCACCTGAGCAGCAACCTCACCTGGAGCAACAACACCTCCACTCTGGTCAGGAAGGCACATCAGCGGCTCTACTTCCTCAGGAGGCTGAGACGAGCTGGACTAGGGAGCGCAGTCCTCACCTCCTTCTACAGATGTGTGGTGGAGAGCGTTGTGTGCTCCAGCATCAATGTGTGGCATGGAAGCTGCTCTGCTGCAGACAGGAAAGCACTGCAGAGGGTGGTGAAGGCTGCACAGAGGATTGTTGGAGTCAGCTTCCCCAGCACCATGGACATCTACACCTCCAGGTGCAGGAAAAGGGCCACCTGCATCAGGAAGGATCCCACCCACCCAGCACATGCACTTTTTGTCCCGCTTCCCTCAGGACGGAGGCTGCGGAGCATCAAGTGCAAAACAACCAGACTGAGAAACAGCTTCATTCCGGAAGCTGTAAGACTCTTAAACTCCACTTAACAACACACTGCACTGACACACAAGGACAATTACTGCACAAACACGGTCACTTTACCCGCACTGAGACACTTTATTTTCTACTGCTCTAATTCATTTCATGCTGCTATAGCACATTTGCACTCTGGACTTGTTGTTACAACCTGTCTACTCTTTCTATTTATTTCATTTGGGGTATTTATCTTTAACTATTTTGTATATTCTATTTTTATTGTATTCCTTTATTGTACTTTTATCTATATATCTATTTAATAACAGCTCCTGGGTGTAAACTGGATCGTGAGATCACAATTTCGTTCCACCTCATGTACCACATAAGATGCGAATGACAATAAAATCTCCTTGAATCCTTGAATCCTTGAATTTATTGCCTTATTTTAACTGTATTGGAAGATATATTATGAATTTATCTCAAACACTCAGCAGTGTGTTTTTTCCTGCAGGCATGATGGACTTTATTTTTATTAAACGTAAAAGTTCTCGTATAAAACAGTAATTCTTTATTCTGGGCTTGATTTTATGGACATACGGTTATTTTATACAGCAACGTGTTTTTGGGGGCGGAGCCTCGGCTCTGCACAGACTGGACACCACGTTCATCATCAGCCCAACGTTTACCTTCCGTGTTTTGTGCGGCTGCTTCATCCTGGAGGACTTTTTAATATCGGCTTCTGTCGTGTTCACACAGCCGGGCTGCAGAGATCAGAGAGATAACAGATCATCAATCATCTCCTGCTCATCTTTATCCACCAAACAGATACAGAATTTCACTCTGAATCAGGTTTAATATAGTTTACTATAGTTTATAATGAGTTATAATGGAACAATGTGGTTTAATATGGGTTATATAAAGTTAATGTGGTTTAATGTGTGTAATAATGGGTTAATATGGTTCATTCCCTGAGAAGTAATATAAACACACATACATGGCACATACATATATAAAAATGAAATATATATTAAAAAAATAATAAAAAGACATTTAGAACATCTTTGTTTAGATTAATTTATATTCATCATATTCTCTCAGTGAATAGTCTTGACCTAATTGGAGCTAATTTACATATTTTCTTCCATTCATTAAAACTTCACTCTTAATTAGATTCATTTGCATATGCTCTCTCCCTCATTAAAAGTATCACATTAAAACTTGTACAAGCTGCTTAAAAATCACACTAACTGTTTAATATCATCTTTTATTTCTATTTTTAGACCATGATTCATACCGAATGGAGGTCTAGAAAAAAAAACTGGGCAGATTCATACTGGATTAAAACCGCTGTACAATTCTGACTGTCCGACTGTGAAAAACTGTATAAATATTGAATACTGTAGTGAAATATTTCCACAGATATGAGTGGTGATATTATTAGTAACTGAATAATAAATGTAAATAAAGGGTTATAACACTGCGCAGAGATCAGTGGGAACAGTAATCGGATGTGAATTGAGGCTCACCACGGGTCGATGCACGTCCCAGAACGCTCGCTCCTGACTGTCCAGGATCTTACGCTCAATTTTATCCCGTTTTTTGTCGACTCTAAAGAAAACAAAATACAACAAAAAAACAAAGAGAGAAATCTGTTAAAACACAGAAATAAAAACAGTAAAGAAAAGCAGAAACGTATCTGTAGCAGCACTACAGTTAACAGCATCTGTTTTGTTTTTGTTAATTAATTTAAGCTTTGATGCACGAGAGGTTTACTATCAGGTTTGCAGCAGGAGAGGACGTGGAGGCGGACGCAAACGCAAGTATATTTATTAACAAAGAAACCAAATAACACGAGAGCAGAATAACCAGCATACAGAAATAAACAAAACAAGAAATAAACCAGAACAAGAAACAGCAACCTAACCGACAAACTAACACTGAAATCAAAGGGATATATATATATATATATATATATATATATATTTATATATATATATATATATATATATATATATATATATACACAGAAGGGGACAGGAAACACCTGGGGACAGGTAACGAGGAGGCAGAGCTACAAATGAACAGAGGTGGAAACAGTGAAGTACAAAGACAGACGAGGAAAAACACGGAACAGCATGAGAATGTTTTATTCATGAGGCGCAAAAAACAGCCGGAAGAGGGTTAACAGATTCATCCTCCAGTTTAAGATGGAAATGGATTTATAGACTCGCTGTAATTCATTTAGACAGATGTTGCTGCTGTTTGTAGCTACAATGTTTTGCATGGTTGCTAGGTTACAGCTATATGGTGGAGTAAAACATGGTTACAGCGCATTATTACCTTATGATTATCTAATAATTAACTAATAATTATCTAATAACTAATGACTAATGACTTCAAAACTGCTTTCGAGTCTTCCGACACCAATTTTTACATCTACACTAATAATAATAATAAAAACTGTGTTTTTGAGAATCGATGCAAAATGAAATATAGTGATGTCATCTGATATATATGAGGAGTTGCTGGGAGGCCCGTGCTGTGTGTAGTGTGTGTGTGTGTAGTGTGTGTGTAGTGTGTGTGGTGTGTGTAGTGTGTGTGTGTGTAGTGAGTAGGGGATTAGTGTTAGTAGTGAATCTGTAGAGGAGAGCGTTTGCTTTGGACTGGAATACTTACTTAGCTTGAGCTTCTGCCTGCATAAATATAAACTCCCATTTCCGCGCGAAAGCTCTCTGTAGCCGAGCTAAACTCTCCTGCAACACACACACACACACACACACACACACACATTATACACACAAACATATAAACACACACACACACACACACACATTATACACACACACACACACACACACACACACACACATTATACACACAAACACATAAACACACACACACAAGACAGTGTGAGGAGAGCATTCAGCAGGATCAATGCTCGAAAATCTCCTGGACCTGACAACATTCCTGGTCGTGTGCTGAAGGACTGTGCCTGGGAACTCGCAGAGGTTTATACTGACATTTAGAACACCTCTCTGAGTCAGGCGGTGGTTCCCACATGCTTCAAAGCCACCACCATCATCCCTGTCCCAAAGAAGGCATCGCCATCCTGTTTCAACGACTATCGTCCAGTTGCACTCACCCCCATCCTCATGAAGTGCTTCGAACGACTAGTCATGCACCATATCAAGTCTTCACTCCCCTCCTCCCTGGACCCCTACCAGTTTGCATATCGGTCAAATCGCTCGACCGATGATGCCATCTCCACTGTTCTCCACTCAGCCCTCACACACCTAGACAAGAAGAACACCTACGTCAGAATGCTGTTTGTTGACTTCAGTTCAGCATTCAACACAATCATCCCCCAACAGCTCATACACAAACTGGACAGTCTGGGGCTGAGCACTTCCCTGTGCAACTGGCTGTTGGACTTCCTGACTGGTAGACCACAGGCAGTGCGGGTTGGCAGCAACACATCCAGCATCACCACACTGAACACAGGGGCTCCCCAAGGATGTGTACTGAGCCCACTCCTGTTCACTCTGCTGACCCATGATTGCACACCAGCACACACCTCCAACCTCTTCGTCAAGTTTGCGGATGACACGACGGTGGTGGGTCTCATCAGCAACAACGATGAGTCACACTACAGGAGCGAGGTGAGCCGCCTGGCCTCCTGGTGCAAACACAACAATCTCTCTCTGAACACAGAGAAGACTAAGGAGATTGTTGTGGACTTCAGGAGAACTCACACACTGCACACTCCTCTGTTCATCAACGGAACTGCTGTGGAGAGGGTGAGCAGCACCAAGTTCCTGGGTGTGCACGTCACAGAGGACCTCTCCTGGAGCACCAACTCAGCATCACTGGCCAGGAAGGCAAACCAGCGTCTCTACTTTCTCCGCAAGCTGAGAAGAGCTGGAGCCCCCACCCCCATCATGACCACCTTCTACAGAGGGGCCATCGAGAGCATCCTGACCAGCTGTTTCACCGTGTGGTACGGGGCCTGCACAGCATCCTGCCGCAGGACCCTCCAGCGCATCGTGAGAGCAGCTGAGAAGATCGTTGGCACCTCTCTCCCCTCCCTTCAGGACCTGTACAGCTCCCGCCTCACGCGGAAAGCCCTCCGTCTGGCAGGAGATCCCTCCCACCCACTACACAGCTTCTTCAGCCTGCTGCCATCAGGGAGGAGACTGCGGAGTCTCGGGTCTAGGACCAGCAGACTGCGAGACAGCCCCATCCATCAGGCTGTGAGGATGCTGAACTCTCTTCCTGCTCTACCCCCCCATCCCAATCCTGCCCACAGCACACACACTCTCATCATCCTGACCCCACATCCTCCCACCAACACAGTACTGAAACTCTGCACTAGAACACACACAGTACTGTAACTTTTGTAAAAGGACCTGCACTACACACCCAATACCTGCACTACTGTTACGCTGCACTGTCATACACACTTTAATTCCCCAAGAACTGGGAACTTTAAGAACTTTACCAGCCTTAAGCTAGATACAACATTGCACTACTGTTATACGGGTTCTATTTATATTGTCACTTGATCTTAATCACCATTAATATTGCACTATTATCTTCTGTCTCACAAATGTCTATTGTGTTTTTGTTGTATTGTACATATAGTGTCTCCCACTCATTTAGATTTAGATTTGATATTTATTTCTTTTTATTTCTATTTATATATCTATTTCACCCCCACCACTACTGCACCTTGTTCTGTCTCATGTATGTCTGTGTCCCTGCTGCTGTATTGTACACATAGTGTCTCCCCTTTTTCTTTATTTTTCTTTATTATCCATTATCTGTACTTGCTGTAAAATTGGGAAGGAGAGTAACGTAATTTCAATTCTATGTATGTCCTGTACATATGCAGTACTGACAATAAAACTACTTGACACACACACACATTATACACACACACACACACACACATTATACACACAAACACATAAACACACACACACACACACACATTATACACACACACACACACATTATACACACAAACACACACACACATATTATTATACACACAAACACATAAACACACACATGTGTTCACAAATTTGTCACTATGCCTGTTCACACAGCAGGTAAAGATTCTCTCTGGTGTTTATTTTATATCTGATGTTGGTCTGAACACTAATAAACTGACGCTCATGTGTTAAACAGCAGCATTTCCAGCTTTCAGTTAGAAAATGATTCTACTCTAAATGACTCTCAGTAACCAGAGCTTAAAAATAAAGGCTAAAAAACACAACAGCACTTTTTAATAAACCAAAAACTCAATTAAAACTCGATTAAAACACAAAAACAACTTACAGCCTCGTAATCAGCGAGCTCCAGCCGAGCCTTATTCTGCATCGTTCTTTTACAAAGGTACACAGCTGCAGAGAGAGAGAGAGAGAGAGAGAGAGAGAGAGAGAGATCACTAGTATATCATTCTTTATTCTTTGCAAAATGGATTAAAAGAGATGAAAAGAAGAAAGAAGAGAAAATAAAAGAAAAAAGGAAAAGATTAAAATGAAGAGGAAAAACAAGATGAGAAAAATATGACCAATATTAAAAAGAGGAGAGGAAAGACACATTTGAGAAAAGAAAAAAAAGAAAAGAAGAAAGAAGAATTAGAGAAGAGAGGAGAAGAGGAGAAGTGAAGATGAGAGAAGAGGAAAGAAGAGAAGAGAACAGAAGAGGAGAAGAGAGGAGGAGAGAAGAGAAGAGGACAAGAGAAGATGAGAGAAGAGAAGAGGAGAAGAGAGGAGGAGAGAAGAGAAGAGGACAAGAGAAGATGAGAGAAGAGAAGAGGAGAAGAGAGACCCCCACCCCTTTGCACTTGCCACTTTAAATAATATTATTTATTGCACTTTTAATATATTGTCCTGAATTATCTTATTGATATGGTGCTAAATATATATATATATATTTTAATGATTTTTAATGATGAAGTCTGTTCTATTCTATTCTAAGTGAAGTGGAGTGAAGAGAAGAGAAAAGAAAAGAAGAGAAGAGGACAAGAGAAGATGAGAGAAGAGGAAAGAAGAGAAGAGAAGAGGAGAGGAGAAGAGAAGATAAGAGAAGAGGAGACGAGAAGAGAAGATAAGAGAAGAGAAGAGGAGAAGAGAAGAGAAGAGAAGAGGAGACGAGAAGAGAAGATAAGAGGAGAGAAGAGAAGATAAGAGGAGAGAAGGGAAGAGAAGATAAGAGGAGAGAAGGGAAGATAAGAGGAGAGAAGGGAAGAGAGGAGAAGAGAAGTGAAGGAATGTTACAGTATTATTGGATTAGATGATACTAGAGGACTCAGACGAGTTTGTTCTGTTTGTTCTGTTCAATCTGAAACACACTACTCATCGATCCGCCCCGTCCCCACCATGTAATACAAACACAGACTTACACACACTGACACACACACACATTGATACACAACACACACTGATACACAACAAACACTGATAAACACAAAACAATGTGATACACAACACACACTGATAAACAACACAAATACACAACACACTAATACACAACACACACTAATACACAACACAATTTCACAATCCACACTAACACACAACACAAATATACAACATACACTAATAGACAAAACACACTAATACACAACACAAATACACAAAACACAATAAAACAAACAACACAATAATACACACTAATAGAATGTGTGGTGTGGGGAATGTGTGGTAATGTGTGGTGTAGGGAATGTGTGGTATGGTAATGTGTGGTGTTGGGAATGTGTGGTAATGTGTGGTGTAGGGAATGTGTGGTAATGTGTGGTGTGGTAATGTGTGGTGTTGGGAATATGTGGTAATGTGTGGTGTACGGAATGTGTGGCAATGTGTGGTGTGGTAATGTGTGGTGTTGGGAATGTGTGGTAATGTGTGGTGTAGGGAATGTGTGGTAATGTGTGGTGTGGCAATGTGTGGTGTGGTAATGTGTGGTGTGGGGAATGTGTGGTAATGTGTGGTGTTGGGAATGTGTGGTAATATGTGGTGTAGCTAATGTGTGGTGTTGGGAATGTGTGGTAATGTGTGGTGTGGGGAATGTGTGGTAGTGTGTGGTGTGGGGAATGTCTGGTAATGTGTGGTGCTGGGAATGTGTGGTGTTGGGAATGTGTGGTAGTGTGTAGTGTGGTGAATGTACGGTAATGTGTGGTGTGGGGAATGTGTGGTAATGTGCGGTGTGGGGAATGTGTGGTAATGTGTGGTGTGGGGAACTTGTGGTAATGTGTGGTGTGGTAATGTGTGGTGATGGGAATGTGTGGTAATGTGTGGTGTAGGGAATGTGTGGCAATGTGTGGTGTGGTAATGTGTGGTAATGTGTGGTGTGGGAAATGTGTGGTAATGTGCGGTGTGGGGAATGTGTGGTAATGTGTGGTGTGGGGAACGTGTGGTAATGTGTGGTGTGGGGAATGTGTGGTAATGTGTGGTGTAGGGAATGTGTGGCAATGTGTGGTGTGGTAATGTGTGGTGTAGGGAATGTGTGGTAATGTGTGGTGTGGTAATGTGTGGTGTTGGGAATGTGTGGTAATGTGTGGTGTGGCAATGTGTGGTGTGGTAATGTGTGGTGTTGGGAATGTGTGGTAATGTGCGGTGTGGGGAATGTGTGGTGTGGGGAATGTGTGGTAACGTGTGGTGTGGGGAATGTGTGGTAATGTGTGGTGTTGGGAATGTGTGGTAATGTGTGGTGTAGGGAATGTGTGGTAATGTGTGGTGTGGTAATGTGTGGTGTTGGGAATGTATGGTGTTGGGAATGTGTGGTAGTGTGTAGTGTGGGGAATGTACGGTAATGTGTGGTGTGGGGAATGTGTGGTTTGGGAAATGTGTGGTAATGTGCGGTGTGGGGAATGTGTGGTGTGGGGAATATGTGGTAACGTGTGGTTTGGGGAATGTGTGGTGTGGGGAATGTGTGGTGTGGGGAATGTGTGGTAATGTGTGGTGTGGGGAATGTGTGGTAATGTGCGGTGTAGGGAATGTGTGGTAATGTGTGGTGTGGGGAATGTGTGGTAATGTGTGGTGTGGGGAATGTGTGGTAATGTGTGGTGTGAGGAATGTGTGGTGTGATGAATGTGTGGTAGTGTGTGGTGTAGGGAATGTGTGGTAGTGTGTGGTGTGGGGAATGTGTGGTAGTGTGTGGTGTGGGGAATGCGTGGTAGTGTGTGGGGAATGTGTGGTGTGGGGAATGTGTGGTGTGGGGAATGTGTGTTAGTGTGTGGTGTGATGAATGTGTGGTAGTGTGTGGTGTAGGGAATGTGTGGTAATGTGTGGTGTGGGGAATGTGTGGTAGTGTGTGGTGTGGGGAATGCGTGGTAGTGTGTGGTAGTGTGTGGTGTGGGGAATGTGTGGTAGTGTGTGGTGTGGGGAATGTGTGGTAGTGTGTGGTGCAGGGAATGTGTGGTAGTTTGTGGTGTGGGGAATGTGTGGTAGTGTGTGGTGCAGGGAATGTGTGGTAGTTTGTGGTGTGGGGAATGTGTGGTAGTGTGTGGTGTGGGGAATGTGTGGTATGGGGAATGTGTGGTAGTTTGTGGTGTGGGGAATGTGTGGTAATGTGTGGTGTGGGGAATGTGTGGTAGTGTGTGGTGTGGGGAATGTGTGGTAGTGTGTGGTATGGGGATTGTGTGGTAGTGTGTGGTGTGGGGAATGTGTGGTAGTGTGTGGTGTGGGGAATGTGTGGTAATGTGTGGTATGGGGAATGTGTGGTAGTTTGTGGTGTGGGGAACTTGTGGTAATGTGTGGTGTGGGGAATGTGTGGTAATGTGTGGTGTGGGGAATGTGTGGTAATGTGTGGTGTGGGGAATGTGTGGTGTGGGGAATGTGTGGTGTAGGGAATGTGTGGTAATGTGTAGTGTGGCAACGTCTGGTGTGGTAATGTGTGGTGTGGGGAATGTGTGGTAGTGTGTGGTGTGGGGAATGTGTGGTAGTGTGTGGTGTGGGGAATGTGTGGTAGTGTGTGGTGTGGGGAATGTGTGGTAGTGTGTGGTGCAGGGAATGTGTGGTAGTTTGTAGTGTGGGGAATGTGTGGTAGTGTGTGGTGTGGGGAATGTGTGGTATGGGGAATGTGTGGTAGTTTGTGGTGTGGGGAATGTGTGGTAATGTGTGGTGTGGGGAATGTGTGGTAGTGTGTGGTGTGGGGAATGTGTGGTAGTGTGTGGTATGGGGAATGTGTGGTAGTGTGTGGTGTGGGGAATGTGTGGTAATGTGTGGTATGGGGAATGTGTGGTAGTTTGTGGTGTGGGGAACTTGTGGTAATGTGTGGTCTGGGGAATGTGTGGTAATGTGTGGTGTGGGGAATGTGTGGTAATGTGTGGTGTGGGGAATGTGTGGTGTAGGGAATGTGTGGTAATGTGTAGTGTGGCAATGTCTGGTGTGGTAATGTGTGGTGTGGGGAATGTGTGGTAATGTGTGGTGTTGGGAATGTGTGGTAATGTGTGGTGTAGGGAATGTGTGGTAATGTGTGGTGTTGGGAATGTGTGGTGTGGGGAATGTGTGGTAGTGTGTGGTGTAGGGAATGTGTGGTAATGTGTGGTGCTGGGAATGTGTGGTATGTGTAGTAGTGTGTGGTGTGGGGAATGTGTAGTAGTGTGTGGTGTGGGGAATGTGTAGTAGTGTGTGGTGTGGGGAATGTGTGGTAATGTGTGGTGTGGGGAATGTGTAGTAGTGTGTGGTGTGGGGAATGTGTAGTAGTGTGTGGTGTGGGGAATGTGTAGTAGTGTTGTGTGGTGTGGGGAATGTGTGGTAGTGTGTGGTGTAGGGAATGTCTGGTAATGTGTGGTGCTGGGAATGTGTGGTGTGGGGAATGTGTGGTATGTTCTGTTCTCACCGTAATCTGTGTTTTCGGGCTCCCAGCAATTTGATGGCCAGAAGTACGGTGTCTATTAGAAACAGAACACACACTGTTACTGATACTACACACACACACACACACACACACACACACACTACACACACACACACACACACACACACTCACACACACAGCTACTGATACTACACACAAACACACACACACACACACTGTTACTGATACTACACACACACACACACACACACTACACACACACACACACACACACACACACACACAGTTACTGATACTTCACACAAACAGAAACACACACACACTGTTACTGATACTACACACACACACTATACACACACGGGTGTAGGTGGATGTGGGTGGATGTGGGTGGGTGTGGGTGGATGTAGTAGATGTGGGTGGGTGTAGGTGGATGTGGGTGGATGTGGGTGGGGGTAGGTGGATGTGGGTGGATGTGGGTGGATGTGGGTGGGTTTAGGTGGATGTGGGTGGATGTGGGTGGATGTAGGAGGGGGTAGGTGGGGGTAGGTGGATGTAGGTGGATGTGGGTGGATGTGGGACGGTGTAGGTGGATGTATGTGGGTGGATGTGGGTGGGTGTGGGTGGATGTGGGTGGGGGTAGGTGGGTGTGGGTGGGTGGGGGTAGGTGGATGTGGGTGGGTGTAGGTGGATGTGGGTGGGTGTGGGTGGATGTGGGTGGGGGTAGGTAGGTGTAGGTGGATGTGGGTGGGGGTAGGTGGATGTGGGTGGGTGTGGGTGGATGTGGGTGGGGTAGGTGGATGTGGGTGGGTGTGGGTGGATGTGGGTGGGGTAGGTGGGTGTGGGTGGGTGTAGGTGGGTGTAGGTGGGTGTGGGTGGGTGTAGGTGGATGTGGGTGGGTGTGGGTGGATGTGGGTGGGTGTAGGTGGGGTAGGTGGATGTGGGTGGGTGTGGGTGGATGTGGGTGGGGATAGGTGGGTGTGGGTGGGTGTAGGTGGGTGGGGGTGGGTGTAGGTGGATGTGGGTGGGGGTAGGTGGGTGTGGGTGGGTGTAGGTGGATGTGGGTGGGTGTGGGTGGATGTGGGTGGGTGTAGGTGGATGTGGGTGGGTGTAGGTGGGTGTGGGTGGGTGTAGGTGGATGTGGGTGGGTGGGTGTGGGTGGGTGTAGGTGGGTGTGGGTGGGGGTAGGTGGATGTGGGTGGGTGTGGGTGGGTGTGGGTGGGTGTGGGTGGGTGTGGGTGGGTGTAGGTGGATGTGGGTGGGGGTAGGTGGGTGTGGGTGGGTGTAGGTGGGTGTGGGTGGGGGTAGGTGGATGTGGGTGGGTGTAGGTGGGTGGGGGTGGGTGTAGGTGGATGTGGGTGGGGGTAGGTGGGTGTGGGTGGGTGTGGGTGGATGTGGGTGGGTGTGGGTGGATGTGGGTGGGTGTAGGTGGGTGTGGGTGGGTGTAGGTGGATGTGGGTGGGGGTAGGTGGGTGTGGGTGGGTGTAGGTGGGTGTGGGTGGGGGTAGGTGGATGTGGGTGGGTGTGGGTGGATGTGGGTGGGGTAGGTGGGTGTAGGTGGATGTGGGTGGGTGTAGGTGGATGTGGGTGGGTGTAGGTGGGGGTAGGTGGATGTAGGTGGATGTGGGTGGGTGTAGGTGGGGTAGGTGGATGTGGGTGGGGATAGGTGGGTGTGGGTGGGTGTAGGTGGATGTGGGTGGGTGTAGGTGGATGTGGGTGGGTGTAGGTGGATGTGGGTGGGGGTAGGTGGGTGTGGGTGGGTGTAGGTGGATGTGGGTGGATGTGGGTGGGTGTAGGTGGATGTGGGTGGATGTGGGTGGGGGTAGGTGGGTGTAGGTGGGGGTAGGTGGATGTAGGTGGGTGTAGGTGGGTGTAGGTGGGTGTAGGTGGATGTGGGTGGGTGGATATGGGTGGGGGTAGGTGGATGTGGGTGGGTGTAGGTGGGGGTAGGTGGATGTGGGTGGGTGTAGGTGGGGTAGGTGGATGTGGGTGGATGTAGGTGGATGTAGGTGGGTGTGGGTGGATGTGGGTGGGGGTAGGTGGGTGTAGGTGGGTGTGGGTGGATGTGGGTGGGGGTAGGTGGGTGTAGGTGGATGTGGGTGGGTGTAGGTGGATGTGGGTGGGGGTAGGTGGAGGTAGGTGGGGGTAGGTGGATGTGGGTGGGTGTAGGTGGATGTGGGTGGATTTGGGTGGGTGTGGGTGGATGTGGGTGGGGGTAGGTGGGGGTAGGTGGATGTGGGTGGGAGTGGGTGGATGTGGGTGGGGGTAGGTGGGTGTAGGTGGGGGTAGGTGGATGTGGGTGGATGTGGGTGGGTGTAGGTGGGGGTAGGTGGATGTAGGTGGATGTGGGTGGGTGTAGGTGGGGTAGGTGGATGTGGGTGGATGTGGGTGGGTGTAGGTGGGTGTAGGTGGGGGTAGGTGGATGTGGGTGGGTGTGGGTGGATGTGGGTGGGTGTAGGTGGGGGTAGGTGGATGTAGGTGGATGTGGGTGGGTGTAGGTGGGGTAGGTGGATGTGGGTGGGTGTAGGTGGGTGTAGGTGGATGTAGGTGGATGTGGGTGGGTGTAGGTGGGGTAGGTGGATGTGGGTGGGTGTAGGTGGGTGTAGGTGGATGTGGATGTTATCAGAGGAAAGCTAACTGATAAAAAGATAATCTGCTCATTAATAATCCAGCTCTCCTCCTCATAAACTAATGGAAATAATCCTGTTATTATTGGAGCAGCCAGGCCGTAATCTCAGCTGCTGAAACCAGCACAGTCTATTCATAGCCAACGTGATCACCACAGTAATGTGGTACCACAGTGTTCCTACTGTCCCCCTCAAACACAAACTATAACATTTCTAACTCTGTTATATATTTATATATTTATATCTGAGTCTATAATTATATATAATATCATATTTAAAAGACTTTTAAAACTACACATATTTTCCACCTTCTTAAAGAAGCTGCACGACGACAACACTAGGAAAATTTTCAGCATTTGATGGAAAACTGGTTGATCTTTAGCTTCAGACGTGTTGAATGTTTTAGATCAGGGGATTTATGTGGAGGAACAACACTTTTTACTCTTTACTACAGAATTAAATATGTGTTCCTCAACTGATTTTTAAATTACTTTGATATTAATCTACAATGTAGAAAATACATTAAATAAAGAAAGTCATTAAATGGTATATATATATATTGTGACCGGCTCCGGGGGTTAGGGGCGTGGCCACCGTGACCTGGTAGTAGGAAGCACAGAGATACACGGGGAGTAAATAAACACAAAACATACCTTTATTTGGCTTTAAATCACCCTCCACCACACCCAAAATAACTCAAAACAGCATAACCGCTAGCCCAGTGCAGCTCTAGTCGCGTTTCTTTTTTAAGGTCCGTGTGGCCTTAGCCCTCTGCTCCCCAGTCCAGTCCCCCCTGTGTGGGCTGAGGCAGGGTTTTATACCTGTCCCAGCTGACTGCTTAATCAGGCTGGATGCAGACCAGCTGGGAAAGGTAGAGCTGTGCGTTCCGGCATGGGGCGGACCCACGGCTCCCCCCGCCTCCTCACGCCACAATATATATTATTTCTTTTTAGTGAAGGATAATATTACTCTATATGTGTTAATTCAGAGTAAATTACTGTTATACAGTGGAATTTAATCCAGTATACTCTCCTAACATCTACTAACAAATTACTATGCCGTCTATTTCTAATGAAAGTCATTCTTTAAAAGGTACTTTCGATAAAAGTGTCCATTAAATGCTCTGTAATGTAATGTACTGTACTATACTGTACTGTAATGTAATGTAACTATACTGCAACACAAAGACACAGTATATTAATAGTAAATGCTTTAAATGAATGAATGAGGTTCTGTTCACCTGAAACCTGTAAAAAGTTCCATCATCCTTCAGCATGAGAACATGATCTGAGATGGGGAAGAAATATCCATGAGCCGCCATCAGTGTTCCCAGGTGAAGAGCCTCGACTGCAGAACCCAGAACAACACAGAGTTCAGGAAAGAATTCACAGCCATAACATTAATTAAGCCTCCACCATAATCCATATTTCAGCTCCACTGATCATACAAGACTCTCTGTACATCTATAATATTTACAGACTGAAATGAAGGGATTCACTCTCAGTAAATCTGAGGAAGATGGGTCAGAGATGAGAAGTGAAGAACTGGAGCTACTTTACCCTGATCATCAATGCTGAGGTTCTTCATCATCCACTGAACGATGTCCGAACCTGCAGGAGAACACAGCACAACAGATCACCATCACTCACAAGCACTCACCATCACTCACCATCACTCACCATCACTCACCATCACTCACCATCACTCACCATCACTAACCATCACTCACAAGCACTCACAAGCACTCACCATCACTCACCATCACTCACCATCACTCACCATCACTAACCATCACTCACAAGCACTCACAAGCACTCACAAGCACTCACAAGCACTCACCATCACTCACCATCACTCACCATCACTCACCATCACTCACCATCACTCACCATCACTAACCATCACTCACCATCACTCACCATCACTCACCATCACTAACCATCACTCACCATCACTTACAAGCACTTACAAGCACTCACCATCACTCACCATCACTAACCATCACTCACCATCACTTACAAGCACTTACAAGCACTCACCATCACTAACCATCACTCACCATCACTCACCATCACTCACAAGCACTCACCATCACTCACCATCACTAACCATCACTCACCATCACTCGCCATCACTCACCATCACTAACCATCACTCACCATCACTCACCATCACTTACAAGCACTAACCATCACTCACCATCACTCACCATCACTAACCATCACTTACAAGCAATAACCATCACTCACCATCACTCACCATCACTCACCTTCACTAACCATCACTCGCCATCACTAACCATCACTCACCATCACTCACCATCACTCACCATCACTAACCATCACTTACAAGCAATAACCATCACTCACCATCACTCACCATCACTTACAAGCACTCACCATCACTCACCATCACTCACCATCGCTAACCATCACTCACCATCACTTACAAGCACTAACCATCACTCACCATCACTTACAAGCAATCACCATCACTCACCATCACTCACCATGACTTACCATCACTTACAAGCACTAACCATCACTCACCATCACTCACCATCACTTACAAGCAATCACCATCATTTTAAATATAATTATTTTGTAATAAGTGATATTTAAGATATTTAAGGTATTTTATTTAAGATAATAAACTCTGTAATACTGTTAATATTCAGCTGTTTGGGTGGTTTTCTACGCTTTCATGCAGATTTTAAACACGTTTACTCAGTGACTTGGTTTTATCTGAATCCAACTGTAATAATATGGCAACCGTGATAGCTTGCTGTCCAATCAGTTTGTTCAGCTGTCTGTTGCTTAGTAGCGAGACTCGCAATGCATTCTGGAACACATTCAGCTGGCGTAGTAAACAGCGATGTTAACTATAAATCCTGATGTAGAAACTCCTGAAGACAGAGCTCTTTAAAGGGCTCCTACTCCCCTAACACCTCTAACTAACTACCTTCTACTACCAGATCAGGAGAATCTCTCACTATCTTTAATAAACTCCTGAAGACAGAGCTCTTCAAAGAGCACTTACTCTCCTAACACCTCTAACTAACTACCTTCCACTACCAGATCAGGAGAATCTCTCACTATCTTTAATAAACTCCTGAAGACAGAGCTCTTCAAATAGCTCTTACTCTCCTAACACCTCTAACTAATTACCTTCTACTACCAGATCAGGAGAATCTCTCGCTATCTTTAATAAACTCCTGAAGACAGAGCTCTTCAAAGAGCACTTACTCTCCTAACACCTCTAACTAACTACCTTCCACTACCAGATCAGGAGAATCCCTCACTATCTTTAATAAACTCCTGAAGACAGAGCTCTTCAAAGAGCACTTACTCTCCTAACACCTCTAACACACTAACTACCTTCTACTACCAGATCAGGAGAATCTCTCGCTATCTTTAATAAACTCCTGAAGACAGAGCTCTTCAAAGAGCACTTACTCTCCTAACACCTCTAACTAACTACCTTCTACTACCAGATCAGGAGAATCTCTCACTATCTTTAATAAACTCCTGAAGACAGAGCTCTTCAAAGAGCACTTACTCTCCTAACACCTCTAACTAACTACCTTCTACTACCAGATCAGGAGAATCTCTCACTATATTTAATAAACTCCTGAAGCTGCAGCCTGAGTTTCCCTCAGTTCTACCTTCCTCTGTTTGTTTCACACTTTCTACTGCAGCTGCTCCCCACAGCTAAATTTACGCTCGTTTAATTATCACTCTCTCTCTCTCTCCCTCACTCTCTCTCTCTTTCTTTCTTCCTAAACCCATAAACACCTCCAAGATAAAAACCCTTAAACTGGACAGGCTGGGTGTGTCTTCCTTGAACAGAAGGTGGAGGAGCTCAAGGTCTCTAACTGTCTACACTGTAGCACTGTTACACTGCAGCACTGTTACACTGTAGCACTGTTACACTGTAGCACTGTAAACTGTAGCACTGTTACACTGTAGCACTGTTACACTGTAGCACTGTTACACTGTAGCACTGTTACACTGTAGCACTTTTAACTGTAGCACTGTTACACTGTAGCACTGTTACACTGTAACACTATAGCACTGTTACACTGCAGCACTGTTACACTGTAGCACTGTTACACTGTAGCACTGTAAACTGTAGCACTGTTACACTGTAGCACTGTTACACTGTAGCACTGTTACACTGTAGCACTGTTACACTGTAGCACTTTTAACTGTAGCACTGTTACACTGTAGCACTGTTACACTGTAACACTATAGCACTGTTACACTGTAGCACTGTTACACTGTAACACTATAGCACTGTTACACTGTAGCATTGTAGCACTGTTACACTGTAGCACTGTTACACTGTAGCACTGTAGCACTGTTACACTGTAGCACTGTTACACTGTTACACTGTAGCACTGTTACACTGTAGCACTGTTACACTGTAGCACTGTTACACTGTTACACTGTAGCACTGTTACACTGTTACACTGTTGCACTGTTACACTGTAGCACTGTTACACGGTAGCACTGTTACACTGTTACACTGTTGCACTGTAGCAATGTAGCACTGTTACACTGTTACACTGTAGCACTGTTACACTGTAGCACTGTTACACTGTTACACTGTAGCACTGTTACACTGTAGCACTGTTACACTGTAGCACTGTTACACTGTTACACTGTAGCACTGTTACACTGTTACACTGTAGCACTGTTACACTGTAGCACTGTTACACTGTAGCACTGTTACACTGTTACACTGTTACACTGTTACACTGTAGCACTGTTACACTGTAGCACTGTAGCACTGTTACACTGTTACACTGTAGCACTGTTACACTGTTACACTGTAGCACTGTTACACTGTAGCACTGTTACACTGTAGCACTGTTACACTGTAGCACTGTTACACTGTTACACTGTAGCACTGTTACACTGTTACACTGTTGCACTGTTACACTGTAGCACTGTAGCACTGTTACACTGTTACACTGTAGCACTGTTACACTGTAGCACTGTAGCACTGTTACACTGTTACACTGTAGCACTGTTACACTGTTACACTGTAGCACTGTTACACTGTAGCACTGTTACACTGTAGCACTGTAGCACTGTTACACTGAGTACTAAAGTATCATATCTTCAGGGTTTCCCATTAAAAGATATAAAATATTTAAAGAAATGTGAGGGTGATACTCTGTGAGATACTGTATATAAATATATTCAATACTGCTGCTGAATAAAGGTCAGAGTCTGTATCAGTGAGCAGAATCTGAGCACAGCCCAGAACACGAGGAGCTGCTAACTGATGTTCTACATTAATGTGATCACTTCTCTTTATTTATCTCTCCGGTACAGTAAAATATTCCTCCCACACTCTTTCACAGCTTTCCTTCACACTCTCTCACTTTAACCAAGAAACCAATCAGTATTTACTGCAGCTCACACTCTGCTCTAAACATCTCAGCACATCTGAGCTCCACCATACATCCAACTGATGCCTTCTGAACCACACCTTCATCAGAGACTGTAAGAGAGAGTTCACACCTACAGTTTACTTTATATTCAAACCAAAATAGCAAGTGAGAAAATTCCCACAAACCCCGAACAAAAAAAAACTAAAGTTTTTCTCCATCATCCGGGTCGATTACAGTGTGAAACACTTTTTATACGACTGAAACTTTCAGAATAATTACAGGAAGTTCAGTCAGATAATATACCGACAAAATACTCCAAAACAATAAGTGCTGAGTATAGAGAGTAATGATATTGGTCAATATGTCATCCAATACTTTAGGATACAGGGATGAGTTTGTGAGGTGGGGATGAAGTGTGGAGGTGGGAATGGGATGAGGATGAGTTGGAGGTGAGGTATGAGTGGATGAGTAGGGGATAAGGTGGGGATGAGTTGGGGATGAGTTGGAGGTGAGGTGAGGATAATGTGGGGATGACTTAAATGAAGATAAGTGTTTTTCATATGACAGCGATGATTTGAACACTAAAGCAGTAAATTCACTGTGCAGGAGCTCCTCCAGACCTGCAGCTGTTCTGTATCCAAGAAGGCCAGTGTGAGACCAGTGTTCATTACATCATCCTAACCTTAACCTCAACCTAAACCTAAACTTAAAACCTAATCCTAACCTTAACCTCAACCTAAAACCTAATCCTAACCTTAACCTAATCCTAACCTTAACCTAAATTTAAAACCTAATCCTAATCTCACTGATAATTCACTGATAGTTCACTGATAGTTCACTGATAGTTCACTGATAGTTCACTGATTGTTCACTGATTGTTCACTGATTGTTCACTGATAGTTCATAATTCACTGATTGTTCACTGATAATTCACTGATAATTCACTGATAATTCACTGATAGTTCACTGATAGTTCACTGATAGTTCACTGATAGTTCATAATTCACTGATAGTTCACTGATAGTTCACTGATAGTTCACTGATAGTTCACTGATAATTCACTGATAATTCACTGATAATTCACTGATAGTTCACTGATAGTTCACTGATAATTCACTGATAGTTCACTGATAGTTCACTGATAGTTCATAATTCACTGATTGTTCACTGATTGTTCACTGATAGTTCACTGATAGTTCATTGATAGTTCACTGATAATTCACTGATAGTTCACTGATAATTCACTGATAGTTCACTGATAGTTCACTGATAGTTCACTGATAGTTCATAATTCACTGATAGTTCACTGATTGTTCACTGATAGTTCACTGATAGTTCATTGATAGTTCACTGATAATTCACTGATAGTTCATTGATAGTTCACTGATAATTCACTGATAGTTCACTGATAATTCACTGATAATTCACTGATAGTTCACTGATAGTTCACTGATAGTTCACTGATAGTTCACTGATATATGCTACATCACTGAATGAATGAAACTGACAGTCTGATATTGTTAAAGTCTCACTGATGGAGCAAACAGGGCTCCAGCAGCTCCAGCTCACCTGAGAAGACGCTGGGGATCTTGGATAAGAAGCTCTTGACGGTTCGGATGGGGATTCCATTCTTCTCCTCCTGCATCCGAGCGATGATGTCCTCCATCTGAAGAAGAGCCGAGAAGAGATAAAAGAGAACTGAGTGTTTTACAGCATCTCATCATTAACAATCAGGATAATCACACACTCCCTAATTAAGCTCCTTCTCTATGTAATCATGAGTAACGTCTCTGTAATTACATGTAATTACACTCCTTCAGTCCTCAGCCTGGATTATAGAGTCGACTCATCAGTGAATATTGTGGCAGGAGGAGAACAGAGCCGGAAATCTTTACCCAGAATTCTGAAGGTTTTACAGCAAATAAACACAGTAATAAAACCTTCCATCCAGCTTCAGCAGCTGCTTTAACTCCTCTTTCTTCAGTTCATGGTCATTTTTTTTATGAGATTTTAGTGAACAGGATTTTCTGAACCGACATGCCCACCAAAACGTCCAGCGCCCTGAAGATCCTTTTAGACCTACTTTATTTGATCCAAACTTTTCATATTTGGGCTGAACCAAAGTAGCAGGTGTGAAATGATGTGAAACAGAAGCAGGATTTCATGGAGTCAGACTATCACCAGAATAAGTAAAAGAAGAGGTGTTGTGATTCTGTATCTACTGTAACTGTAGATTAATTACAGAGCAGTATGGGTACAACAGATTACAGTGCTGGTGATTCTGTATCTACTGTAACTGTAGATTAATTACAGAGCAGTATGGGTACAACAGATTACGGTGCTGGTGATTCTCTATCTACTGTAACTGTAGATTAATTACAGAGCAATATGGGTACAACAGATTACAGTGCTGGTGATTCTGTATCTACTGTAACTGTAGATTAATTACAGAGCAGTATGGGTACAACAGATTACAGTGCTGGTGATTCTGTATCTACTGTAACTGTAGATTAATTACAGAGCAGTACGGGTACAACAGATTACAGTGCTGGTGATTCTGTATCTACTGTAACTGTAGATTAATTACAGAGCAGTATGGGTACAACAGATTACAGTGCTGGTGATTCTGTATCTACTGTAACTGTAGATTAATTACAGAGCAGTACGGGTACAACAGATTACAGTGCTGGTGATTCTGTATCTACTGTAAGTGTAGATTAATTACAGAGCAGTACGGGTACAACAGATTACAGTGCTGGTGATTCTGTATCTACTGTAACTGTAGATTAATTACAGAGCAGTACGGGTACAACAGATTACAGTGCTGGTGATTATGTATCTACTGTAACTGTAGATTAATTACAGAGCAGTATGGGTACAACAGATTACAGTGCTGGTGATTCTGTATCTACTGTAACTGTTTAAAGACAGTGAGATGGAGGAGGCCTGGACTGGACCAGACTCTCAGGAGAGCCGGGTATCAGGTGCAGAATTAGAAAATAGATAATGAGAGCTCTGAGAGATGAGCTGGGAGATGAGCTGGGAGATGAGCTGGGAGATAAGTGAAGAAGTGTGAGGTGTGTGTTTGAGAAGTAACGTTTTACAGCAGAAACACTCCAGTGTTCATTTACAGGACACATGTTTTAATGATCTTTATAATGAGTTCAGGTACACAGTTTACCTTCCTGCAGAACATCACAGAGCAACATCAATACAATATCACACTATATCACTATATCACTATATCACACTACATCACTATATCACACTATATCACTATATCACACTATATCACTATATCACACTACATCACTCTATATCACTATATCACTTTAACACACTATATCACTATATCACCCCATATCACTTTATCACTATATCACACTTTATCACACTATATTACTATATCACACTATATCACTATATCACACTATATCACTATATCACACTATATCACTATATCACACTATATCACTCTATATCACACTATATCACTATATCACACTATATCACTATATCACACTATATCACTCTATATTCCACTATATCACTATATCACACTATATCACTATATCACACTATATCACTATATCACACTACATCACTCTATATCACACTATATCACACTACATCACTATATCACACTATATCACTATATCACACTATATCACTATATCAAACTATATCACACTATATCACTATATCACACTATATCACACTACATCACTATATCACACTATATCACTATATCACACTATATCACTATATCACACTATATCACTATATCACACTATATCACACTACATCACTATATCACACTATATCACTTTATCACACTATATCACTATATCACACTATATCACTATATCACCCCATATCACTTTATCACACTATATCACACTACATCACTATATCACACTATATCACTATATCACACTATATCACACTACATCACTATATCACACTACATCACTATATCACACTACATCACTATATCACACTATATCACTATATCACTATATCACACTATATCACACTACATCACTATATCACACTATATCACTATATCACTATATCACACTATATCACTATATCACCCCATATCACTTTATCACACTATATCACTATATCACCCCATATCACTTTATCACACTATATCACTATATCACTTTATCACACTATATTACTATATCACACTATATCACTATATCACACTATATCACTATATCACACTAGATCACTATATCACACTATATCACTCTATATCACACTATATCACTATATCACCCCATATCACTTTATCACACTATATCACTATATCACTTTATCACACTAGATCACTATATCACACTATATCACTATATCACTATATCACACTATATCACTCTATATCACTACAATAAACACAGTGGACGAGAGTTTAAAAGGCAGGACAGTGCAGGACTTATACAGTATAATAAAGTGTATAGTGAGGATAAGGTGCAGAGATATGAAACATACTGTAACATATAGAACATATATAATCACAGCAGTTACTGAGAGATTATAGATCTATAGAAGAAGCAGCAAATATTAATTATAGTGATCGAGACATTTCAGAGTGTGTGTGTGTGTGTGTTTGTGTGTGTGTTGTGTGTGTGTGTTGTGTGTGTGAGTGTTGTGTGTGTGAGTGTTGTGTGTGTGAGTGTTGTGTGTGTGAGTGTTGTGTGTGTATGTGTGTGTGTGAGTGTTGTGTGTGTGTGTTAGTGTATGTGTATGTGTGATAGTGTGTGTGTCAGTGTGTGTGTGTCTGTGTGTAATAGTGTGTGTGTGATAGTGTGTGTGTCAGTGTGTAATAGTGTGTGTGTGTTAGTGCGTAATAGTGTGTGTGTGTTAGTGTGTGTGTGTGTGATAGTGTGTGTGTGTTAGTGTGTGTGTGATAGTGTGTGTGTGTGTTAGTGTGTGTGTGTTAGTGTCTGTGTGTGATAGTGTGTGTGTGATAGTGTGTGTGTGTGATAGTGTGTGTGTTAGTGTGTGTGTGTGTCTTTGTGTAATAGTGTGTGTGTTAGTGTGTGTGTGTGATAGTGTGTGTGTGTTAGTGTGTGTGTGTGATAGTGTGTGTGTGTTAGTGTGTGTGTGATAGTGTGTGTGTGTTAGTGTGTAATAGTGTGTGTGCACTCGCTCCTGAAGGCTTACGCTACCTCCCGGCCGCTGCGCTCCTCCAATGAACGCCGCCTCGCTTTACCAAACAAACATTCACACAAAGCAATCCAGACTGTTCTCATACAGAGTTCCCCAATGGTGGAACAAACTACCTTCTACTACCAGATCAGGAGAATCTCTCACTATCTTTAATAAACTCCTGAAGACAGAGCTCTTCAAAGAGCACTTACTCTCCTAACACCTCTAACTAACTACCTTCTACTACCAGATCAGGAGAATCCCTCACTATCTTTAATAAACTCCTGAAGACAGAGCTCTTCAAAGAGCACTTACTCTCCTAACACCTCTAACTAACTACCTTCCACTACCAGATCAGGAGAATCTCTCCCTATCTTTAATAAACTCCTGAAGACAGAGCTCTTCAAAGAGCACTTACTCTCCTAACACCTCTAACTAACTACCTTCTACTACCAGATCAGGAGAATCTCTCACTATCTTTAATAAACTCCTGAAGACAGAGCTCTTCAAAGAGCACTTACTCTCCTAACACCTCTAACACACTAACTACTTCTAACCTCATTTCCTTCTTCCCCTCCTTCACTTCTCTATCCCTTTATTTCCCTTTGACCTCCTTTAAGCCCTATCTAAAAATGGGTTATCTTAATTCCTATTACTTTTGTACTACATTATTGTAAGTCGCTTTGGACAAAAGCGTCTGCCAAATGTAATGTAATGTAATGTGTTAGTGTGTGTGTGTCAGTGTGTAATAGTGTGTGTGTGTGTGTGTGTGTGTGTCAGTGTGTGTCAGTGTGTGTGTGTGTGTGTGTGTGTGTCTGTGTGTAATAGTGTGTCTGTGTGTGTGTGTGTGTGAGTGTAGAACATGATGAGGTGGGAGATGAGCCTCAGTCTCTGCAGGAAGTAAAGGCGCTGCTGGGCTTTCTTTGTTATGCTGGGGGGCACCAGTGCTCAGTATGGTGGTGCTGGAGGGCCCCTGGGGGGCACCGGTGCTCAGTATGGTGGTGCTGGAGGGCCCCTGGGGGGCACCAGTGCTCAGTATGGTGGTGCTGGAGGTGTTGTTTCCAATCCTGACTGATTGTGGTCTCTCAGTCAGGAAGTCTAAAACCCAGTTGCAGAGGGAGGAGTTCAGGCCCAGCAAGCTCAGTTTTCCGATCAGATGCTGAGGGATGATGGTGTTGAATGCTGAACTGAAGTCGATGAACAGCATTCGAACATAGCAGTCTTTGTTGTCCAGGTGGGTGAGAGCCAGGTGGAGTGCAGTAGAGATGGCATCGCCTGTTGATCTGTTTGGACGATATGCAAACTGCAGTTGGTCCAGTGAGGAGGGGAGCTGGTTTTTGATGTGCCTCATAACCAGCTTCTCAAAGCACTTCATGATGATGGGAGTATGGGACAATGGGACTGTAGTCATTGAGGCAGGACACTCAAAACTTCTTTGACACAGGGACGATGGTGGTCATCTTGAAGCACGTCGGCACAAACCGCAGTGCTCAGAGAAATGTTGAAAATGTCTGTGAGAACACCGTGAGCTGGTCTGCACATCCTCGGAGCACTCTGCCAGGTATGGGTTGTCCACTGAATCCGGAGGTAGTCCAGTTTATTCTCCAGGAAGAAAATGTTTGATAGCAGGATGGACGGCCGGCCGGCTGGTGTTAGCCATTAGCTTCGCGCAGACCCTGCCTCACTTACCATGCTTCCGGCTACTACTTGTGAGGAGCCCTCTTCTGGACAGCAGGCTCAGGAAACACCGCAGATATTAGCAGGTCTAGCGCTCGCAGCTTTTAAAACTGTCTGATGGTTTAACATTTACTGTATGAATGAGATAAACGCATGTAGAGTCATGTAGTCGTACTAACTGATCTTAGTTTTAATTTTCAAGATTTAGAAGGTTTTGTTGTCACATAAATGCAGCATTTGACACCGTATTACACGGTAATGATTTAATACGATAAGACAGTTTAGCTGCTGCTGAGTTTATTAAAAAGTTTTTTCAAAAGCTGAAACTGACCTGAGTGACTCTACAGCACAACCTGGATGTTTTCCGTCAGTCTCAGGTTGAAGCTTTTCTATTCTAGCTGTTCGGAAGAGCCTCGTCTGAGCAAGACTTTCCCCTCAGAGCAGAAACAGCACTTAAACATCTCTTTACTCTCTGAACGCGCTGCCGGCTGAACAAAACAGAACAAAAAACACTGAGTGTTCTTTCAGCATTGCGCCCTCAGGCAAAAGAAGAAATCTTGAAAGTAAAGAAAAAAATCTTTACAGGTAAAAGTGGCCAAAAGGAAAAACAGCACTTTAATAACGTCTAATAATAAAGAATCTCAGACACGAAAGATGCCCTGTGGAGAGAAAGTGGGCGGGTCTTTAAAAAGTGAGAGTGAATCTCCCAGATAAACTGAACAGGAGTAACTGTCTGTACTGTCAAGAGAATATTTCTAGTATATGTTGAAACACTGCTGTAATGTTTTGTTTACGCCAAGCGTTTATCCCACGTTAGCGTTAGCTTGTGCTAAACAGCAAAACATGAACAAGCTTATGCTTAACTGCAATAGAAACACAAAACTCATTATTTGACAGTTCCTACATCTCCCTCATCTGCTGACTCACCACAGACGTAGATACAGATCCCTCCCTCAGAGAAAGTCTGCTGGCTAATATCCTGCTGTGTACAGAGCTCTGTGTTGGAGGATAATCTGAGTGTAAAACTGCAGCATGGTATAAAATTTACCTCTGAAATTCAGGACATTTATGTAAATTCTTTTCCAGAACGATGCAGCAGAAGTGGATGGTAAAGCTGAATCATCGCTGTAATACGTGTGTGTGTGTGTGTAAAGTGTGTGTGTGTGTGTGTGTGTTATGTAATTAAGGTATAAATGAATTCAGTGAACTGGGAAAGTGTTTGGAGCTCCACGCTGTGAAAAATGCTGCAGCTGATCCACAGAACTGATGTTTCCATCAAACTCTCAGCTCCAATACGCTTTTATTTAATCAGCTCTTCTTCTCTTCCTCCGCTCTTCATCTCTGCTCATTTTCTACCTTTCAGTTCCACAGAGCGGAGCGATGCTGCTGCGCCCTGAAGAACAGAACTCAGATCAGAATCAGGAGCTGATCTGAAATCTCTGTTCAAACTAAATGAACAGCTCAGGTTCCTCTGCTACACCCTCACACATGCTCATCACTATCTTACACCCTCACACATGCTCATCACTATCTTACACCCCACACAACAAATCACCATACTCATCATGGAGTTTTATCTTGTTTATCTTGGTAACAGAAAACACAGGAGCTCCACTGACTGAATACAACCTAGACAGACGCCAACAGTCAGACGTTCATCGCTATCTTTGTAACACAGGCGCGCCGAGCCGAGCGTACACCCCCACTTATTACACACACATGAACACACAGCAGCACAAACCCAACTTTTACATCAACAATAAACAGAATAGTAAATAAAATAACATTGCTGTTCCCGTAAATGAGCTGCTGGAGCTCCTTCACAGCGTCAACCAGCAGCTCAGTTTCCTCTGCTGAGAAGAGTTTGTTGGACACGTTTTTTAAAAAGTATAAAAACTAAGTTTTAAGAAATCAAAGTCGCAAACTTAAAAACTGGGTGTGGCTGAATAATGTGTCTTTTTACAGTGAGCTGGAAAATAATCTTGGTAATGAAGCTTCTCTTCAACACATGAGCTTCAGTTTAGGATCATGAACTGTTCAGACTGATGTGGATCTACAATAAATCACAATAAAAACATTATAATAAATATTAGATTTGAAAATCTGATTCAGGAGATTTTCACTATTATTTGGGACACTGATCCATTCAGCCTGATCTGCATAATCACAAGAGACACACTGAGACACACTGCAGCACGAGACGACCTTCCTGTGTCCAGGGTTATCAGGACAATCGGTATGAATTAATTAGACCAAGACAAAGCCTGACTCTCTCTCCCTCTCTCTCTCCCTCTCTCTCTCCCTCGCTCCCTCCCTCTTTCTCCCCCCCTCTCTCTCTCCCCCCTCTCTCTCCCTCTCTCTCTCGGTCTCTCTCTCTCTCTCTCTCTCTCTGGACTTTAGTCAGAGCAGCAGATTTCAGTGGATAAAGTAAATAAAGTGAATGTTTACTGAAGCTGCGCGAGTGTGTTTAGTGTGAAAGGTTAAGAACAGTCACAGTTGGGTAAAAGTTGTGTAAATGTTATTCACTACCTGGCCACTTTATTAGAAACCCCATAACTTTTAGCTCCAC
>NC_064422.1:46930000-46942500 GCF_023375975.1 Astyanax mexicanus | reverse complement strand
TACTCCATCACTACTTCACTACATTACTCCATCACTACTTCACTATATTACTCCATCACTAATTCACTCCATTACTCCATCACTCCATTACTCCATCACTACTTCACTACATTACTCCATCACTACATTACTCCATCACTACTTCACTACATTACTCCATCACTACATTATTCCATCACTACTTCACTACATTACTCCATCACTACGTTACTCCATCACTACTTCACTTCATTACTCCATCACTGCATTACTCCATCTCTCCATCACTACATTACTCCATCACTCCATTACTCCATCACTACTTCACTACATTACTCCATCACTACTTCACTACATTACTCCATCACTCCATTACTCCATCACTCCATCACTCCATCACTACATTACTCCATCACTACATTACTCCATCACTCCATTACTCCATCACTACTTCACATTACTCCATCACTACTTCACTAAATTACTCCATCACTCCATTACTCCATCACTACTTCACTACATTACTCCATCACTACATTACTCCATCACTCCATCACTCCATCACTCCATCGCTACTTCACATTACTCCACCACTACTTCACTACATTACTCCATCATTACATTACTCCATCACTTCATTACTCCATCACTACTTCACTACATTACTCCATCACTACATTACTCCATCACTACTTCACTACATTACTCCATCACTACATTACTCCATCACTCCATTACTCCATCACTCCATTACTCCATCACTACTTCACTACACTACTCCATCACTCGATTACTCCATCACTACTTCACTACACTACTCCATCACTCCATCACTCCATCACTACTTCACTACACTACTCCATCACTCCATTACTCCATCACTACTTCACTACATTACTCCATCACTACTTCACTACATTACTCCATCACTACATCACTACACTACTCCATCACTCCATTACTCCATCACTACTTCACTACATTACTCCATCACTCCATTACTCCATCACTCCATTACTCCATCACTACTTCACTACATTACTCCATCACTACATTACTCCATCACTACTTCACATTACTCCATCACTATTTCACTACATTACTCCATCATTCCATCACTACATTACTCCATCACTACATTACTCCATCACTACTTCATATTTCTCCATCTTTACTTCACTACATGACTCCATCACTACATTACTCCATCACTACTTCACTATATTACACCATCACTGCTTCACTACATTACTCCATCACTACATTACTCCATCACTACTTCACTACATTACTCCATCACTACATTACTCCATCACTACTTCACTCCATTACTACATTACTCCATCACTATTTCACTACATTACTCCATCACTACATTACTCCATCATTGCATCACTACATTACTCCATCACTACATTACTCCATCACTACTTCACTATATTACTCCATCACTGCTTCACTATATTACTCCATCACTACATTACTCAATCACTACTTCACTCCATCACTACTTCACTATATTACTCCATCACTGCTTCACTACATTACTCCATCACTACATTACTCAATCACTACTTCACTCCATCACTCCATCACTACATTACTCCATCACTACTTCACTACATTACTCCATCACTACATCATTCCATCACTACATTACTCCATAACTCCATCACTACTTCACCTTATTACTCCATCACTACATCACTACTTCACTACATTACTACATCACTACATTACTACATCACTACATTCACTACATTACTCCATCACTACATTACTCCATCACTACATCACTACTTCACCACATTACTCCATCACTACTTCACTACATTACTCCATCATTACATTACTCCATCACTACTTCACTACTTCACTACATTACTCCATCACTACATTACTCCATCACTACTTCACTATATTACTCCATCACTACTTCACTACATTACTCCATCACTACATTACTCCATCACTACATTACTCCATCACTACATCACTACATTACTCCATCACTACATCACTACATTACTCCATCACTACATTACTCCATCACTACATTACTCCATCACTACATTACTCCATCACTACTTCACTACATTACTCCATCACTACATCACTCCATCACTACATTACTCCATCACTACTTCACTACATTACTCCATCACTACATCACTACACTACTCCATCACTACTTCACTACAACACTACATTACTCCATCACTACATCACTCCATCACTACCTCACTACATTACTCCATCACTACTTCACTACAACACTACATTACTCCATCACTACATCACTCCATCACTACCTCACTACATTACTCCATCACTACTTCACTACAACACTACATTACTCCATCACTCCATCACTACCTCACTACATTACTCCATCACTACTTCACTACAACACTACATTACTCCATCACTACATCACTCCATCACTACCTCACTACATTACTCCATCACTACATTACTCCATCACTACTTTACTACAACATTAAATCACTACATTACTACATTAGTAAACGCAGCTCCAGAGAAGTCATACAGAAGAGAGTAGCCAGATGAAAATGTGTCCCGGGTTTTTCTAAATGTCTGAATTTTTATTCTATTTTATCAACAGATAACAATAAGAAATGTTTCACACATCATAATGCTCATCACTATCTTACCCCCCGCCAACAGACTGTTTTCTCTCCTTCCTCCTGCCTGGTTTAAACAGCAGCAGATCTTCTGAATATATCTACACTGATGGGCGTGGTGTTCTGGAAATGAGGTGTGTTCAGGTACATTTCTGGAGTTTTATCTTGTTTATCTTGGTAACAGAAAACACAGGAGCTCCACTGACTGAATACAACCTAGACAGACGCCAACAGTCAGTTTTATCTGTGGATTAAGCTCTAAGTTCTCTTATTTTTATTATATGTAAAGCACTAAATTTTGAAGATGTTTCCAGCTTTCAGAGTGAAGCTTCAGCAAAAACGGCTTGATTTTTTTTTTTTGCTTTAAGCTCGAAAATAAACCCTGCTTAGCTAAACTGTCCCACCTACCCTTAATCTCAATCACCATTATTTACACGATGGATTAATCACTTTAGTCTGGAATTCTTGGGAATCTTTAATATTAAAGATGGTAATTTGGCAGCACAGCTGTAGAGCAGAGGAGCTGTGAGTCTCTGAATTCTGCAGGTACTAAAATATTCAGCAGTTCCGTTAATTTTAGGACGGAGACCCAAATTCAGCTTCATTCATGATGAAATATTGGGAGCAGCAGAATCTCACTGATCCAGATCAGAGTTCTGATCCACTGAAGGAGAAACAGATAAAGATCCGGATTGTTCTGCATCCAGATCAGTTCAGTGTGAAACGACCCAGATTCTCACAACCGGCCTTTCGGCAGCAGCAGATCGGAGTAGACGAGCGATACAAGTTTACAGGTGTGAACTGGTTTACAGGTGTGAACAGGTTTACAGGTGTGAATTGGTTTACAGGTGTGAAGTGGTTTACAGGTGTGAGCTAGTTTACAGGTGTGAACAGGTTTACAGGTGTGAACAGGTTTACAGGTGTGAGCTGGTTTACAGGTGTGAACAGGTTTACAGATGTGAACAGGTTTACAGGTGTGAGCTGGTTTACAGGTGTGAACAGGTTTACAGGTGTGAGCTGGTTTACAGGTGTGAGCTGGTTTACAGGTGTGAGCTGGTTTACAGGTGTGAACAGGTTTACAGGTGTGAGCTAGTTATTCTGCAGTGTGTTCTCTGAGTGTGAGATAAGAGTTTAGAGAATATTCTAAACTTCTAGGTCACCTATCTGTTTGGGACAGAATGAAAATAGCTTCTGCAGTATAAAATATTAAAATGTGTTGAGCTTCTCAATCTCCACTCAGCTCACACACCACTGAGCAAACACTCCAAATGAGGCGTAACAAAAAAAAAAATCAGTTCATTTATTCTAATTAATTAGGCACCTAATTCAACTCAAGATTGACAGTGGCTTAAAATGCCATCTTTTGCATTAGAATGGAGTGAAATTGAGTAGAAAATATGCATGTAATTAAAAAGTTCTGCCCTCGACTTTAAACCTCAACATCCTGCAGCCGAAACACTGATCATCTACTCAACGCCTGATCATCAACTTTACAACTAAAACCTGCTGCTGAACTTCAGCCAAAATGCACAACAACAGCTGCTATCATCACTAACACAACCATTAACTCTGAACCATAACTCAAAAAAACGTGAAAACAGCTTTGGCTGAGAAAACAGAATCTGCATGTTGTGTACAGACTGTAGGGGGCGCTGGAGGCTTATCTACAGACGAGGCAGATGTTAGCTAATTATTTCTGTTCCACCTTAAACAGTACAGCAGTATTAACTAGTGGCAGAGTGTAGCTGTTGCATTATTTAAGGTGGAATGTACAATTAAGTAAAAAGCTGCTTTTATTCTATTGGTTGTTGGTGGGACAATTCAGATGCTGACCGGTTTAAACTATCAGATTACACTCAGATTCAGAATCAGACATCTGTCCATCAGTGGAGAGTCAGACAGTCCAAATAAAACCAAACTAAAACCAGTTTAACCTTTAAGAGCAGGACTCACCTTCCTGTAGACCAGCATGTTCGGAGACTCGTCCGCTACTCCATTACTGCTCTGACCATAACTGTTCATCTGAGCCATTCCTTACAGAGAGAGAGAGAGAGAGAGAGAAAGACTGAGATAGAGGGAAAGAAAGAGAGAAGTAGAGAGAGAGGTAAAGAGAGAGAGATTAAAAACAAAATTGAGTCACCGTAAAACTCCTCCATAAAGTTCCTGGAAAAAGCAGAAACTAAAACTTAAATCTCCACACTGAGATCCAACTAGAACCTTAATCCCAGACCCAGGATCAGTAATCCATAAATTATCTACATACTCCACTATACTATACTTTACTCTACTGTACTATACTATACTATACTATACTGTACTATACTATACTTTACTCTACTGTACTATACTATACTATACTGTACTATACTATACTATACTATACTATACTTTACTCTACTGTACTATACTATACTATACTCTACTGTACTATACTTTACTATACTATACTATACTATACTCTACTGTACTATACTATACTATACTCTACTGTACTATACTTTACTATACTATACTATACTTTACTCTACTGTACTATACTATACTATACTTTACTCTACTGTACTATACTATACTATACTATACTATACTTTACTTTACTCTACTGTACTGTACTATACTATTCTTTACTCTACTCTTCTCTATTGTACTATACTATACCTAACTACATCATAGGATGATGAATCAGGAGACCCACAGAATGAGAGAGATCAGGAGTAAATATGAGATAGAAAAGAAAGAAAGAAAGAAGGAAGGAATAGATGAAAATAATCTGTGTGTGAGAGAGAGAGACAAAGGTGGAGAGAGAGAGAGAGAGAGACAGAGGTGAAGAGAGAGAGAGAGGTGGAGAGAGAGAGAGAGAGAGAGGTGGAGAGAGAGAGAGAGGTGGAGAGAGAGAGAGAGGTGGAGAGAGAGAGACAGAGGTGGAGAGAGAGAGAGAGAGAGGTGGAGAGAGAGACAGAGGTGGAGAGAGAGAGAGAGAGAGAGGTGGAGAGAGAGACAGAGGTGGAGAGAGAGAGAGACAGAGGTGGAGAGAGAGAGAGAGAGAGAGGTGGAGAGAGAGAGAGAGGGGGGGAGGGGTTACAGCTGCACAACCAAAACACAACAGAGTCTAAAACTTCATTCAGGAGTTTTTTAATCTCTGCTCTGAATAAAGAGTCTTTAACTCCTCGTTTTTCACAGGAATAAACAGAGAGAGAGGGAAGATGATTCTGATCCTGATAATGATCTTGTTTTTGCTCTAAATGCAATCAAATCCTCACAGCAATGCTGAAAAATATATTTCTGTAATGTAGGAGAAGAACATTATCAAAGACAGGAGAGGCCGCGAGGCCGTGATTTACAGCACTATCTCTCCGCAGATCCGGTTATCCCGCGTGAAGAACCGGATTCCGGAGCTCTGTAATGCGGTCAGGAGGAGCAGCGGGGAAACGATCGGTTTAACCGGGAGATAAACGGTAGCGCGCGCGGCGGCGGTGGGGTTGATGTGTTTACAGCGCGAGGCTGAGATGTGAGCGGCGGATTTGTGAGAGCAGCAGCTGTCAGGACTGATGCTGCTGTTTGTGAGAGCAGGGCGAGCGCTGTTGTGCTTTTCAGGACCTGCAGAGCGAATTCAGCACCGACCGATACTTCAGCACCGCGGACAGCGACCGATACTAAACAGCACCGCGCGGATTTCAGCACCGCGGACAGCGACCGATACTAAACAGCACCGCGCGGGCTTCAGCACCGCGGACAGCACCAGCGCTCATAAACCCCACGAGCGAACAAGCAGCAAATTACCTGAAAACAGCGGCCCGGTCTCGCGCTGCCTCCTCCCCCTCTCCGCTCGAGCTGCGGTCGGTCGGTCGGTCGGTCAGCTGCCGGTTGGATGATAAACCATTGAAAGCGCTGCACGGGGCTCGCGAGCTCTCTCTGATTAACCGACTCGCGCGCTCCAGCAGCAGAGACGGAGGCAGACCTCACAACCACCGACGTGCACGCGCCTCACCCTGCGACCAATCATACGCCTTCTTAGGGGCGCGCACACACACTATATATACACACACTCTCGCACTATACACACTCACTAAACAAACACACACACACTATAAACATCTACCACACACACTATATACACACACTCACACACACACACATTCAAAAACACAATAACACATGCTATACACACACTACACACACACACACACACTATACACACTCTATACCCAATTAAATAATCTATATATCCTCCATAACTGTATATAAACACAAAAATCTACAGCGGGTTAGATAATCTATATATCCTCTATAACTGTATATAAACAGTTCAGCAGCCATGTGCTAGTGGTGGTTACCTTAGTGTGCTAACTCTAAACATGTCTTTTAGCCTAAACTTATCCTGTACAACATAAGAAACAATTACTCTTCCTTTTCTGGGGCGGTCCTGATAAGTGCCAGTTTCATCATCATAACATTTTTGATTCTTGATTCCTCTTTTCAGATTGACTGACTTTCATTTATTCTTGATTTAGTTAAGTAGTTGTTGATTAGAACATTACTCAAATATTCACTATTCACTGTGTACCTGTAACTCTACCTCTTCACTACTTTACTTTAACTGATGCTCTCAAACTTTACATTAAGAGACAAGAAATTCAAGTAATTAACTCTTGATGAGTTCAGCACAGCTGTTAACTGAAAGCCTGAATTCCAGGAGACTCTTCCTCATAAAACTGACTGAGAAAATCCAGCAGAGACGTTCTTAATATTTGTTGTTTATTAATATATGCCATAGGTTAGTTTGGATCATTTTAATTATTAATCTACAATGCATAATATTTTTAAATGATTTAAACAATCTTAATTTAATTTAAATAAATTAATAAATAATGTGTGTCCAAACTTTTGACTGGTACTGTATGGTGGCTATTTGATTATATTTACTACATATTCAAACATTACTTGATATTAATTACAGAAACTGCAGCTCTGCACCCAGAACATCTCTAGACCCAGCAGACCCAACACAGCCTGAAGCTCATCATCACCATCATCATCATCCTCATCACCATCATCACCATCATCACCATCCTCATCACCATCATCAAATACCACCATCACCATCACCATCATCCTCATCACCATCATCATCACCACCATCATCACCATCATCACCATCCTCATCACCATCATCAAATACCACCATCACCATCACCATCATCCTCATCACCATCATCCTCATCACCATCATCACATCATCATCACCATCATCATCATCCTCATCACCATCATCATCACCACCATCATCACCATCATCACCATCCTCATCACCATCATCAAATACCACCATCACCATCACCATCATCCTCATCACCATCATCCTCATCACCATCATCACATCATCATCACCATCATCACATCATCATCACCATCATCATCACATCATCAAAACACAACATCCTCATTACCATCATCACATCATCATCATCATCACCATCATCATCATCACCATCATCCTCATCACCATCATCCTCATCACCATCATCACCATCATCATCATCCTCACCACCATCATCATCACCATCATCCTCATCACCATCATCCTCATCACCATCATCACATCATCATCACCATCATCACATCATCATCACCAACATCATCAAAACACAACATCCTCATTACCATCATCACATCATCATCATCATCACCATCATCATCATCACCATCATCCTCATCACCATCACCATCATCACCATCCTCATCACCATCATCATCATCACCATCATCCTCATCACCATCATCACATCATCATCACCATCATCATCACATCATCAAAACACAACATCCTCATTACCATCATCACATCATCATCATCATCCTCATCACCATCATCCTCATCATCATCACCATCATCATCATAATCATCATCACCATCATCACATCATCATCACCATCATCATCACATCATCAAAACACAACATCCTCATTACCATCATCACATCATCATCACCATCACCATCATCATCATCACCATCACATCATCACCATCATCACCACGTCATCATCACATCATCGTCATAACATCACATCATCATCATCATCATCACCATCATCACCATCATCACCATCATCACATCATCACCACGTCATCATCACATCATTGTCATAACATCACATCATCATCATCATCATCACCATCATCATCATCACCATCATCATAACCATCACCATTAGCACCATCACCATTACCATCATCATTAACTGCACTAAAATAAACAGTTATAAAGCCTTCTTTCATCCCTAACAATAATAATGAGTTTAATTTATAAAAATACTTTTATAAAATATGAATCTGTAAAAACTTACATTATTTTTTAAACCTTCAGGTGTTATTTTACACTAATTAACTCTTACTTTTAAAAGTGTAATTGAAATAGATGTGCAAATGCAAACAGCATTTCTCAACCCTGTAGAAAAGAACAGAACAGGATCCTCTCAGTACTGAACTCTGGATCTGCCTCCTCTCTCTCCACAGCAGAGACAGTTACTCCAACAAAATCAGAATAAACTCTTTAAAATATCCTCATTTGAGAAACTGTGAATAACCAGGTGTTCCATTGCTTTCAACAGGTTTAAAATAAATCTCAGGTCTGAATAAAGGAATTAAATGAGAGAATCTCCTCCTCTGATCAACAGTCTGATCAGATTCATACAGACCTGATAATAAAAACCCTGATAAAAAACCCTGATAATAAAAACCCTGATAAAAAACCCTGATAAAAAACCCTGATAATAAAAACCCTGATAAAAAACCCTGATAATAAAAACCCTGATAATAAAAACCCTGATAAAAAACCCTGATAATAAAAACCCTGATAAAAAACCCTGATAATAAAAACCCTGATAAAAAACCCTGATAATAAAAACCCTGATAAAAAAAAACCTTTTAATCTGGAAACTTACCTAAACTCTGCTGGATCTTCTGAGATGATCTTACTGATGTTCCAGACCCAAGTAGAAGAAGAATCCCAGTAAAACCGCCGATCTTTCCCTATAAACTGGTTTCCAGTGTGAACAGAACCAGTGCTGATCAACACAGCTGATCCAGATCAGCCCTGATTACCCTCCCTCACAGAGCAGCACTGATCCCAGAACAGCTCAAATAACTCATCATTTATTTCAGGGGATTTCTGATATAAACCACAGAATAATATTTAATTACTTTAACAATGTAATTTATTACAGCAAGAAAATAAAGAGTTTATATGGATTATATTTAATATAAACATCTATTTAAACCTGTAGAGCAAAACTAATAAAAACATGTTTAAAATACATTCAGCTATTAAACACGAACATGCCACAAATCACGGGATAGCAGTACATTCATCAAGTGATACCTGACAGCTGGAACACTCACACCTGTATAAGTTATAAAGCCAGGTGAATTATGGGAGTTGTAGTGAATGGTCTGATAATAGCGGGTGCAGGTGAATTATGGGAGTTGTAGTGAATGGTCTGTTCAGAATGATGATAATCTCAGGATTAATATTTAATAAACTGTTGTTGTGGCTGGTGGAGGCTGGATTCAGAAGGATTGATTTCAGAGCTGTTTCTGCTGATTCAGTCCTGCAGGAGAAACAGTATCAGAGCTGATAATGTAATTAAAGTTTTAATCACAGTCATCTGTATTATCATCACTCTACTGTTATACTGCAGCACTCTGAAAATTCTAGAAAAAAGGTAAAATGCGAGTGAAGATGTTCATGATTAGATTATTAATGGCTGTAGAAACAAGGATTTAAATTGTATGCTTGATTTAAAAAAAAATTTTTTTTTTTTGAAACATTTCATTAATATAAAATATAAAAAAATAGAATTAATGTGACTTTAATAAGTGATATTATCTCAGGGCACTAGGACCCAGAGCTGCTGAAGACCCGTCGCCCGCTGAGCTCCACATGCCGCCCCCCCCCCCTCCTCCCCCTCCTCCCCCTCTGCCACCTGTGTCTCCAGGTATCTGCAGATCCTCAGTCAGGCTTCACTCTGCCATTTTGGGAAAGAGCATCTCTGCTGGCAGGACCATCTGGCACTCGGCTCCCCGGCGCCGCCACGTCCACCGAGCTTCAGTATAAATCAATACGAGGCCCAGAGCTGAACCCTGGGGCACGCCGCTCCGGCTCAGATCTCACGCAGCTCTGGATTACCAGCGAAAGAGCAGCGGAGACGAGGGACAGGAGAGAAAATGGCAAAGCCTCAGAAGACGAGGATAAAGAGGAGGAGTCCTCCTGCGAGAGCCGCCGCTAATCCACAGAGAGACGAGACACCGGAGGAGATACAAGCTTTACATCACTGTAGCATTAAACTAAAACATCAAACTAAATAAATTAATATAAAACAAGGCTTTTCAGACACAAAAATAAAGTTTTTCAAATCATTTTAATAAAACTACAGTAGAGCTTTGTTTTTCTAAACTGAGTTTTTTACAGATTTGCAAATAAAAGCATGTTGTTGATAAAAACTGCAGCTGAAGGAAAAACAGAACTCAGACCAGTCAAGTTCTTCCATACCAAACTCACTCATCCCGGCTCTGTGCACTAGTGCACATCCTGAAACAGGAAGAGGTCGTCCTCAAACTGTTCCTGTAAAGTTGGGAGAATTAAATTGTTCAGAATCTCTTGGTTTTGAGCTGAACTCCTAAAGAAACAACTCCACAGCATGATCCCCCCTCCACCAAACTCTACACTCCAGAGAACACGCCCCCACCGCTCTACACTCCAGAGACCTGCTTTACTCCACTGCTAACACACTTTCAGCTGTGTTTGGAGATGCGAGGTTTGGATGGAGCTGCTGTAAACTCTCCCTTCACTCCATTCCTGCTGAATTCTGTAAAAGACTCGAGTCTGGGGAGGAGTTTCACCTTCCAGCAAGACGATGACCCTAAACATACAGCCAGAGCTACAGTGGAGCTATAATGATTTAACTGTAACTGTAGTGAACTGTTGAGACCGGAAATGAAAATATCAGATGCAGATCATAATTCACTCGTTACATCAGTGTAAAAACCTGAGTAAAATCACAGCAGAGCGCAGCAACAACAAAAACCCAGAAACACTTAGATGAGCATTTCAGGACCGATCCGGTTTAATCAGTAAATCTCTACAGCCCTCGGTCTGAACCTCCATAAAGATCCTCTGAAATTCACTCTTCATTAAAGTTTCACTAATTCATATTTTACTGCTATAAAACAGCTGAAACACTTTCACTGGGTTTTATAAAGCTGCTCACTGGAGCTGTACCTTATCTTCCCATACGCACTAATATCACCATAAAATTACACAAAAAAAAACATGATAGTGATAATCTTAAAAACTAAATTCTGTATTTTGCTATTTATGGTGTTTATTTATAGTTTAAATGCAGCACTTTAGTTGTGTGGTAGATTTTTGTTAAATTTCTCATTTTTTTTACTTTTTTTTTCATTATTATTTTATACAAATTGTTTATATAAAACCAGGGTCTTGTTTACATATTTTTTGTTCTACTGAACGTACTCAACTCTTTTATATATAAATATAACTTAAATCTTTATTTTGTAGCAAAGGTAAACTTTTGAAAAAAAAATTTACATATCACCAAAAATATTTTTAGCACAAAAATACTCTAAAATATTAATATTAATTTAGAGTCATATCACTCACCATTACTAATCACATTTAATTTATTTTATTACTGAAATAATAAACACTGAACATAATCAAGATTAGTGAATATAAACATCGGATTACTGAGAATTAAAGCATCTTATAATTTTATCTTAAGAATAACGACAATCTTCACTAATTAAAGAACACTGACCCAACTGTACATTTAAATATAGAGTATAAAATCCTGTTA
>NC_064422.1:46860000-46922500 GCF_023375975.1 Astyanax mexicanus | reverse complement strand
GACTTGAACCCAAGATCCCAGCGCTAACCACTAACCACTACCCCCAGATAATAGTGATAAAATGAGTAGATCACTGGGATGCTCCTGATGAGACCCCCCCCCTCACCAGGCATGATGCTGGACCCCGGCTCGTTCTCAGGCAGGATCAGCTCCCCCAGGCCGGACCGCGGGCCGGAACCCAGGAAGCGAATATCATTAGCGATCTTCATCAAGCTGACGGCCACAGTGTTCAGAGCTCCACTCAGCTCCACCAGAGCGTCATGAGCCGCCAGAGCCTCGAACTTATTCACCGCCGTCACAAACGGCAGACCTGCAACACAGACAGACACACAGACAGCATGTTTTTTGTTTTATAAATCTGTGGACTTTTACACGGGTTGAACAATTAACCTGAAACACCTGGTTTTAGAGCACAATAATTGATTGTGGTGATGGACAGTTCTGGTGGAAACAGGAGAGTTGAGGTGCACATTGAATTCTGCGTGATTTGATCAGCCGTGGTTTTATGTTTTTTGGATACAATCCGGGTTAGCAGTCGAACATCCCTTTCAGACAGCTTCCTCTTACAGCGTCCACAGTTAATCCTGTTGGATGTGGTTGGTTCTTCTTGGTGGTATGCTGACATTACCCTGGATACCGTGGCTCTTGATGCATCACAAAGACTTGCTGTCTTGGTCACAGATGCTCCAGCAAGACGTGCACCAACAATTTGTCCTCTTTTGAACTCTGGTATGTCTCCCATAATGTTGTGTGCATTGTAATATTTAGAGCAGAACTGTGCTCTTACCCTGCTAATTGAACCTTCACACTCTGCTCTTACTGGTGCAATGTGCAATTAATGAAGATTGAACACCAGGCTGCTCCAATTTAGCCATGAAACCTAAAATCCCACACTAAAATGATGACAGTTGTTTCAGTTTATTGTTTAACCCCTGTATATCTCTCAGTGTCTGATTTTAAATGTCAGAATTCTACTAATAAAGTGGAGCAACTTTTAGTTCATTGAGTAAAAATATAAATTTCTTTACACAGAAAGCTAATGATGTACACCATCATTAGCAGTGTAGGCCTGTATTATATACAGTATAATTGCATACATGTACGTGTGTGTATTGTGTGCGTGCATGTGTGTGTGTGTTACCGGTGAGTGCTGAGACCCGGTCAGCTACTTTCTCAGCGAATCCGATGCGAGTGTTGAGTCCGGTGCCGACTGCAGTGCCCCCTGCTGCCAGCTCATACACCCTGGGCATCGCCGCCTTCACCCTCTCAATACTGTACTTCACCTGCTGCACATACCCTCCAAACTCCTGCACGCACGCACACACACACACACACAGGTATTTGAGTTGTCTGTGTGTTAGAGCAGCAGTAGGTGTATGTGGGGTGTATGTGGGGTGTATGGGGGGGGGGGGGGTATGGGGGGTCTGATGGGGAGGAGCAGTACATCAGCACTGTAAAAATTTGCTGCATTAAATAAAAAAATCTAATCTATTACTGTATTTTGTTTTGTGGAATTTTTAACACCTTGATCCCTACGAATCCAGAACAATTGTTTGTTTGTTTGTTTACCTGACCGAGGGACAGGGGCACAGCGTCCTGGGTGTGAGTTCGGCCGATTTTGATGATGTGTTTAAACTCCTCTGATTTGGCGGCGAGAGCGTCGTGCAGCTCCTGCAGGCCGGGCAGCAGGACCTCGTGCACTTCTTTAGCTGCAGCGATGTGCATCGCCGTGGGAAACGTGTCGTTAGAGCTCTGAAATCATCAATCAGAAATATTTATTATAGATCAGATTATTTATTTTATAACAATACACAGATTAAGAGGAAACAGCATTGTGGGATACGGGTCAGTTTCCCTGATGAAGAATATTCTCATTTTCCTTTATACTGAAAACCGCCAATCAGAATGCAGTTTAGTTCAGTACTGGGCGTTTGGAACATTGCTGAGAGGATTTGATTGTATTCAGGTATGAGAGTGTTAATGAGGTCTACACATGCTGTGTGTGCATTTGCACATCTCTTTCAGCAACCGGTGCAACTAAAACTTTATTTAATCTCTGCATCCTGTAGAAACAGCATGTAAGAGTTTAATCTAAATCTAAATGGTATAAAAGCTATTGAACACAGGCAGGTGTTGCTGTGGTACCTGGCTCTTGTTGACGTGGTCGTTGGGGTGGACGGGATCTTTACTCCCCAGTTTTCCTCCCAGGATCTCGATGGCTCTGTTACTGATCACCTCGTTCACGTTCATGTTGGTCTGAGTCCCAGAACCCGTCTGCCAGACCACCAGGGGGAAGTGATCATCCAGCTTCCCAGCCGTTACCTGAGGGGGTCAGCACAGGTCAGCACAGGTCAGCACAGCACAGGTCAGCACAGCACAGGTCAGCACAGCACAGGTCAGCACAGCACAGGTCATACATTGTAAAGTAAAAATGTAGCCTGGAGACAAAAAGAAATTTCTGCATCAACAGATAAATAACAATCTAGTTTCCCCAAACACAGTCAGACATTCAGTAAATGTTGGTGCAGCAGATTCTTTCATTTAAATAAAACTAAAGGTAACAGAGCTGGAATAAATACAGTTTACAGAACATTCATTCAACTTTTTATATTTCACTAAGATTTAATTTAGTGAATTTGATTAAACGTTGATTAAACGTTGGTGCAGTACCTCATCTGCAGCTTTCACAATGGCCTCAGCGATCTTTGGGTCGAGACCGTAATCCTGATTCACCTCCGCCGCCGCTCTCTTCAGAATCCCAAACGCCTTAATCACCTGGATCTGAACCAATCAGAAACAGATACACACCAATCACCTCTTACACAATCAATCAGAATCTCACACACAATAACTGCAGCAAACATCTTATAAACTCATCATAAATATCTTCATCAAATTAAATGAGTGCATCACAGTCTTATATTAAAAACATATCTATATTTTATAGAACTGATTTATTATAGAGGGAATATTTATATTCCTGATTAAAGTTGATCGGGGGCAGAATGATCTCAGGGCAGGTATTACATACATACATTAAATAAACTCAATATATATAAAATACAAAATAATATGGAACACGGCAGCAGATCAGAGGAGGCACAGTGAAACTCGGACTGATCTGATCTCACCGGCATTCTCTCCGTCGCTCCTCCGATCCTGAAGTTCATGGTTGATCTGACGGTTTGAGCTCCGTAATATTTATCACTCGGGACTTTCAGCTCCCCGAACGTGTCCCGCTCAATCCTGTACGACTCAGAGCCGGCCTGCAAACACACCCACAACCACCACGCCGTAAATACCATAAATACTGTAAATACTGAATACTTTAAACACCAAGTGGGGGTTAGGGACGATATGGTGGGAAAACAGACAACGTAATATTTTGTTTTGTGATGTTAAAATATAAAGAGGTCTAATGATGGCAAAAAATATATATACAAAGTTATGTGATTTGCTACTGTTTACAGTTCTGGTAGATGTTAACTGCACTTTGTTGTACTGTACATGTACTGGGCAATATTAACTATATAATATAACTATTTACTATATTTATTTCTTATAAAGTTAGTCTATTCAATCAATCAGTGGTTGAGGTTGTATTGTAAGTGTTAACTAAATTCAGATTTCTATATTACTGAATTAAACCGGATTTCAGCACACAAACTAGAAAAAACACAGGAGCTACTATATATATTTACACCCAGCTCTGAGCAGCAGGAGAAAACTGTAAATAAACCAATGAAAATATTATTTAACTTGTTTTTAGCTACTACATTAATAATTATACACCTACACACTATATTCTATATATTATCCAATAAGACATGATAAGGCTGTGATAAGTATAGAATTATATATATATATATATATATATATATATATATATATATATATATATATATATATATATATATATATATATATATATATACTATAAAAGATCTGTGCTGGTGACACCGGCGTTTCCATGGCAACATGTTGATTGGCATGCTATAAATTTGTTTTCTTCGTGCCAAAGTGATAATCTGTAACTCTGAGCACGAGTCAGTTAATTAATTAGTCCGTTAATTAGTTAGTTAATTAGTGAATTAATTGTTATTAGTGGAGACGCGGTGTGAGTTACGGGTTTGTGGTGCAAATTTAGATCAGTTTTAAATGAACTGCAGTAACTTAATAAAGATTTTACTCACAAATTTAACTAAACTACTGCAACCAGCAGCATCAGGTAACTAATTAACTAATTACCTACACAGCTGATCAGCAGCTCGCGGTTTTTATTTACTGACTGATTATAAAGTGTGAATCTCAGCTGATCTTCAGGCTGAGGTTAAAGATCAGCAGCTGTTCCTCTGACCTTCAGCTACAGAACAGCTAAAGCTAAAGCTAAAGTATATAAACACTAACACTGCGCTTATACACTCCTCTATATAACTATATATACACACTATACACCCGCATACAGTAAATAACCACACACACACACCTCACAAACTCTACACACACACTCTCTCTCTCTACACAGTGTGCTATGCTAAGATAGCTAAAAGCTAAGCTAGCTTAATGCTAAGCTAAGCTAATCTATGCTGTACAGACAGAGGTCAGGAGTCTCTGGGTGCTCCGCGGGTTTACCATGCTGCGGGCGTACTGCTGGGCGAGGCCGGGGCAGTGCGGGGTCCGGGCGGGGAGGCGCAGTGCGGGGCAGCGCTGCTGCGGGGAGAGCAGGCTGCTGTTGAGGCGCTGGAGGCTCCGCACGGTGCGGTACATCCTGCTGCTGCTGCTGCTGCTGAACCCGCCGGGAGAGGGGCGGAGCTCCCGCAGCTCACCAACCCGCACTGCCGCTGCGGGGGCGGATCCCGCACCACAGAAACCCCGCCCACCGGGTGCGTCTCACTCCGCGCTACAGCACCAGGGCGCGTTTCACTCCGCGCTACAGCACCGGGGCGCGTCTCACTCCGCGCTACAGCACCGGCGCGCGTCTCACTCCGCGCTACAGCACCGGGGCGCGCTCACTCCGCGCTACAGCACCGGGGCGCGCTCACTCCGCGCTACAGCACCGGCGCGCGTCTCACTCCGCGCTACAGCACCGGGGCGCGTTTCACTCCGCGCTACAGCACCGGGGCGCGTCTCACTCCGCGCTACAGCACCGGGGCGCGTTTCACTCCGCGCTACAGCACCGGGGCGCGTCTCACTCCGCGCTACAGCACCGGGGCGCGCTCACTCCGCGCTACAGCACCGGGGCGCGTTTCACTCCGCGCTACAGCACCGGGGCGCGTTTCACTCCGCGCTACAGCACCGGGGCGCGTTTCACTCCGGACTCAGACTCCTGCTCCCTTGCCCATTCCTGCCTCTCACATGTATTATTAGTTGCTTCAGCGCTGCACGCGCCTCCCTTTCCCCCTTAGTTCTGTTTATACTGATTCTGTTGTATTATTTAGTGTCTCTCATTCTTTTATATTTATAATCTTATTTTACTTTTTGTAACTTTGGGAAGGAGAGAAGCGTAATTTCAGTTCTCTGTATGTCCTGTAAATATGCAGCACTGATAATAAAACTACTTAACTTTCTTCCTCCTTCAGTCTGAGATGCTCAGTGCTGTAAATACAGGTCAGTCTGTCTCTCTGATTCAGTTAAAGGGTTTATTTTACAGTGAGACACTTTACTTTAAAATCACAGCATTAAAAACTCAAATCACTGATCTCTGTAATGCAGTTTAAACTAGTAGAAACTCATATATATCATATATAGAAGTATCATGCAAACATTTGGGCAACCCAGACTGTGTTACTGTAAATAGTTAGGTGAGTAGATTATTATTTAGGTGAGTAGAATAGATACTATTTTATATTATTAGATTATACTATTTTATATTACTATTATATATTATAAATTATTATTATGTGGTTTTACTTACTAATATTATTGTGTTATATAATTTAGAGTAAAAAGGAAATAACTACTATGAGGAAAGGCCAGGGAAGAATTCTGAAATCTCTGTGATGTTTATTAAATTAATCTGATTATTTCTGCTTTGTGATGTTGTATCATGATGCTGTAAACTGCCGGTTATAGATGTATTAATTGTGAGGTAATAAAGGGATGCAAATATGTGGGTGCAGATCTTTTATCTTTGATTACGTATCGCATTCGCTGCAGCATTATTTCTATAAACTTCTGCAGCGTCACAACATTAATTTCTGTCCAGAGCTGCATTCATTTTTACCCCATATATAATTTATATTAAGTAATGATGATGATGGAAATTTGGAGCCCTGAGTAAAGTCTTCTCGAGAACATCTCAAAGCTTCTGAATGGAGAAATTCAGCTCTGGAGAATCCACTTGTGAAGATGATGAACTCTGAACTCTTTTAATATCTGACTCCATGAATCCTGGCATCGTCCTTTTTAGAATATTCCCGTCCAATCAGAGAAGATCAGATCCACTGATGGAATCACTTGGTGTTCAGTATATTCAGGTGGTCAGCTGACCTCATTCTTGGGTAGATAAAGTTGTATTTACAGTTTTACACAGTAAACAATGTTTATATTCATAAATATATAAATAAATATTGCTAAAATAAAGTAATGTATTGGTGTATCGTTGAATTTTACGTGTTATTTCCGGCCGCTGGGAGGCGCGCGCGCTCTTCTGTTTCTCCTCTGATCTTTAAAGCGTTTCCTAAGCTGATTATTTACTGATAAACAGCTCTGATCAATCTGCACTTCAAACACCTTCAGTCCTAATGAATCAGTTCAGTCTGTAAATAAACTAAATCAGATTAATCACACAGAAACACTGAAACTCACCTGATTCATCTCCTGTTTATCTCATAGAAAAATAATAAAAATATATTATTTACATATTATATATTATTATTATATTATTAAAAAATAATACAGAATAATAAACTCTCTATTTCATAAGGATGAAAACCTGAATATCTTAAACAGAACTTTTACGCCTTTTCTGTTTATTTATTATAATATTACATTGCGTCGCCATAAAGGAGTTATTTTTAAGTATATAACATGTTCTGCATTGTAAACAAATCACCGTGTTTATTAAATACACATGTAATCTGTTTATTTAACTGTAAGGAAAATCGGGTGGTTAGATCAATTTCCAGCGCGCAGAAACTTCCTGAATTTTATCTCATTATAAACTGTAAATTAATTTTCTTTATTAAAACCAAGAATATTGTTGTCAGATTATTTCAGTAACCAAGAAAATCATTTTACAATTTTAGATTTTTCCTCAAATTTTAGCTGTGAAATTCTGGATGTTTAAGTTTCGAAATAAAGTAACTTAAAATATAGCCAAAGCAACATTTTTATGCAATTATTTTATTATTAATATATGTTATTTAATTTATTATTTGATTCATTGTTTTATAAATTCTGATTAGCTGCAACTAGAGCAGAGAGTTAAAGCAGTAAATCGGATCGGCCAAAGCGCGGATTGAGTAAACTGCACTGTTATCACATCAGTGATATTAGGTGATGTTTAGTGCTGTTAGATGATGTTAGGTAATATTAACACATTGATCTGTTTATTAACATCATTCACACGCTGGATGAATGATCAGTTCAGCTTCAGTCTGCCCTTTTATTTAATAAAGTTTATAATAATGTTTTTTTTTTTCATTAATCTTATATCGTTAGAAAATATGTTAATTAAATGGTAGGAACATGTATTTGTGGGAGGAGCAGAGCGGGGCTTGTGGGTTAAACTATTGACCAGATCTTCTCTGCCAGTAATGAACAGTTTATTCTCTGCTGTTATAACTGACTCTGGTTTAAATGAGCTTCTGGTTCCTCCAGGTGCTTCAGCTGTGATTCTGCTACAGCGGACAGAAAGTTCTGCTCCAAGAATCAACAAATTCATGCTGGAGTTCCATAAAACCAGATTAGAGTAATTTCTGAAGACAGAGCTGGAACCAGTATCTCCAACCTAAAGACCCACAACTGAAGACAGAATCAGAGACAGTAGTTAGTTAGATGTAATAGATATAAAGCTGAATGCTCTCTCTCTCTCTCTCTCTCTCTCTCTCTTTCTCTCTTTCTTTCTTTCTCTCTTTCTCTCTCTCTCTCTCTCTCTCTCTCTCTCTCTCTCTCTTCCTCTCTCTCTTTCTTTCTCTCTCTCCCCAATCAGAGTTCTCTACCTGCAGGAAGTTGTGCGGCTCTGAGTTTAAGCTCCTCCCCTGGGGGCTCGCGCTGCTTTAGAGAGAGCGCACCGGCTGCGCGTGACTGCATGGAGTCGGTACAGCTGGGCTCGCGCGCATAAACCCGCAGGCTCCCGCAGAAACCCACGCGCGCGCAAGCAGAGAGTCATGCAGTACCCGCACGCGGTCCGCCCCGCGCCACTGTACGCGCGCACCCCGCTGCAGCCCGCGCACCCGACGCCCTTCTACATCGATGATATCCTGGGCAGGGGTCCCGCGCCGCCCGCCGCCGCCGCGCCGCCGCCCGCGCTGCCCTCCCCGCACTCCTCCTTCACCGCAGTGCACGCGCCCCCTCCGCCCTGCGCCTACAGGAGCCCCGCGTACGGAGACCCCGCGCTGACGCACCACGCCGCCCTGGCCGCCGCCGCCGCGGCCGCTGCGCTCGGGGGCGCGCTCTACCCGCTGCACGCGCACGCACTCATCAGGCACGAGCCTCTCGGTAAGAAAACGACAGTGTCTGCATGAACTCGGGTTCACGCGCAGTTTACAACCAGACTGTTCCTCACAAAAAAATCTGAACAAAAGTGTAGTAGTTTAGTGTTGAATAGAGTTACATTACCACTAAAATAAGTTTTACAGAGTTACATTACCAATAAAATTAATTTTACAGATTTACATTACCAATAAAATTAGTTTTACAGAGTTACATTACCAATAAAATTAGTTTTACAGAGTTACATTACCAATAAAATAAGTTTTACAGAGTTACATTACCAATAAAATAAGTTTTACAGAGTTACATTACCAATAAAATAAGTTTTACAGAGTTACATTATTGGTAAAACAAGTTTTAAAAGTTACATTATGGTTAAACAAAGTTCTGGCTGGTCTAAAATGTATAGCACCTTACTATTAAACTAAGAATTAAACAGTATAATAGTGCTAAAGTAAGTTTTACAGGGTAAATATTACTGTTGAAGTTTTGCATGGTATTATATTATAGCTGTCTTGCTGCTTTAAATATCTTGTTGAAATTGTTTTTGAAATTATGTGCAGTAATAATTATCCTGTAACCTGATAACAGGACAGGTGGACTGTGTTTTAAAGTGTAATATGTTTTGATGCATTTTAAGGAATTACACTGTAGAATTAGAGACTGTTAAAGAGTTAGATTAAGGTTTCGGGTGTAAAGATCGCAGTTTTGGGTCTGCAGAGTTGTGTGATGTTGAAGTTGCTTGTTGCAGATTTAAAAGTGTAGGTCAAGTACTGATTCAGAAAATCTGTATCTGTAACTTATCTGTAAATTATGTGATTATCTGAATTAGCTTCATGCTGTGGTTCATTTTTGAGTCTTAAATAATGTGTATTATCTATAATGCTGACGAGCCGTTAGCATAAGGGAAGATAACAGCAGTGCTGATCTGTTTACTAACAGCTACTGTGGTTAATAAAGGTGGACCAGACTGACCAGAGCGGAAGTTATTGTCTATTTCGAAACCTGAAGCTCTCTCCAGTGCAAAGCTCTGTTTCTGCTGCTCGGCCTGAAGGTTCTTCACTGTGATTTTAGGGAAGGAAATGTGGTAAAAATACTATAAGAGTGTAATACTCTTCAGATATTACATCGCTAACAGAACTTTGGAGCAGGACAGTGTGAGTGAATGTAATGTCTGATTATTTTATCATTAATAACCATTGGAAAAGCTGCAGTGTGTGAAAACAGTCACACGGCAGGATGTGGAGGGTCATTTTTAAAATCAATATAGTCTTGATATATAGAGTTAATTACTTGAATTACTTTACTTAAAGTAGTGAAGAGGTAGAGTTACAGGTATACAGTGAATAGTGAATATTTGAGTAATGTTCTAATCCAGATTATGAGAAGAAACAACTACTCAACTAAATAAAGAAATAAATAAAAATAATGTTAAGAACTTTGAAAGTTCAGTAATGATAGAACTGGCTCTCATCAGGGCCACCCCAGGAAAGGATAGAAGAGCGAGAGTTTCCTCTGTTGTACAGGATGAGTTTATCAGAGTTTCCAGCCTCAGAAACCACAAGTTAACAAACATCTCCTCAGATAAGAGTATCTAAATACTTCACAGAGTATTTTAGTTTGTTTAACACTGTTTTTAAGTTACTACATGATTCATTATGTGTTCCTTCATAATCTGATAGATCACTTCACTGTTCATTTACTATGTAGTAGAAAGTTTTTGTAATATTGTATACAGGTGAGGTTGTGTGTGTGTGTGTGAGGTTGTGTGTGTGTGTGTGAGGTTGTGTGTGTGTGTGTGTGTGTGTGTGTGTGTGAGGTATGCGAGTGTGTGACCCTTTTCCTCGGAGTGCGGAAACCTTGAGCTGTTGATAGGAGCAGATCTGCTTTGAGAGCTGTGCTGGTTTCCTGCAGGCCCTTCCCAGAGTGCCGTGCGGCGCTGATTATTGTCTCCACATCCTCAATAGAGACGCATAGAGGAAACACTCGGCTGCTGATAGCCGGGATCCGCTTTACTGATAACACCCAGCTTCCCCTCCGACCCCCCCAACACCACCCGCCAACAACCAGCACCACCCCCCCAACATCCAGCACCAACCAACGTCCAGCACCAACCAACACTACCCCCAAAATCCAGCACTAACCAACATCCGACACCAACCATTATTCAGCACTAACCAACATCCAACACCAGCAAACACCCCCCAACATCCAGCACCAACCAACATCCAGCACCAACTAACACCCCTCAACATCCAACACTAACCCACAACATCCAGCACCAACCAACATAGCTCAACATCCAGTACCAAACAACATCCAGCACCAACCAACACCCCTCAACATCCAGCACCGAACAACATCCCTCAACCTCCAGCACCAACCAACATCCAGCACCAACCCTCAACATCCACCACCAATCAACATCCAGCACCACCCCCAACACCCAGCACTAACCCCCAACATCCAGCACCAACCAACATCCCTCAACATCCAGCACCAACCAACATCCAGCACTAACCCCCAACATCCAGCACCAACCAACATCCAGCACAACACCACCACACTCCCACTAAAACACTCCAAATCGAGCATCAGCATCATCATTATCACCAGTATAATCATCATTATCTACAGTTCATTTCCTTAAATGTGTTTTTGCTGATTTATGTTACATATTTTTTTTTTTTGCTCAAATTTATTTTTTATATTATAATCAACCTGATAATGGAACTACTGGGTTTTTTACAGCGCGCTACTTAATGATTGTAAACACTTGTAAACCTGTGTTCATTAAAGCAGCACGAGAGTTCTGTTAGCACGTATCTCCATCCTGCCGGATTCCACTTTTACTCTAAACACTAATAGCTGTGTTATGGCTGCGCGTGGAGGGGTAAATGGTGCTGGAGGTGGAGGAGGAGGTGGATGCAGGACGGATGTTGCAGCCATTGAGCCGATAAAGCTTCAGGAAACACATTGGCGGAAATTTTGCCCCTCAAACATCTACTGAAGGTTTCCTCTAAACCAGCCTCCAGCCCTCAGGCCGCGGAGCGCGCGCTGCTTTAGAGGAAACCTTCAGTAGATGTTTCAGACTTTATTTCTGTATCACTGAAACCAGCAGTTCTCACCATCTCACCGTTTCCTACACTCTTTATATAGACCCTGAATAACTCACACATCATATCTGTTTGTTACTGAACTATTAAAAATAAAGCGCTAAAAACACTTTTAAACAGGTGGCGCGCGGAACCCCACACTTATACTTTATAGAACATATTCTGTAGAGTTTAATTATTATCGATTTAAAATGTTTTCCACACTCAGCACTATGCACATATATGTTTCTAATTATTTATTCGAACTTTAATATAATAATACTAATTATTATTGTAAGAATTACTTTCCTCTTAAAATCCTTGATTTCAGATGAAAAGTTCAGAGGAAAAGCTTATTAATATGTATTTAAATTGTGAATCACGCTATAATAATAATAATACCACAATGAATTTTAAGCCCGTTCAGTTTTAACGAATTGTTGTGAATATTTTTCTTTTTATATTATTGATTATTAACGTTTGTTAAAAAATAAAATTGCAAAAATAAACGGATAAATTGAGCAGCGCTAAAATTAGATTATTATTATAGGCGTAATAAAATAAAAGGGCTACAAATTGGGATTCGGGCGAAACACGAGAACCGTTTTTATTTCCGAGAGGAACAATGATGTGTAAAGGAGCGGTGTGTAAATAACTGTTTAAAAAGGGTAAAAAAAAACTCTTTACACACGACTTTAACACTCTTTACAAAAATATATTTTATCTTTATTAAAGCGGTTCTTTAATTAAATTCAATTCAAGTACAGTTTTATTTATAGAGCGCTTTTTCGCAAAGATAAAAAAAAACACAAAACAACAAGATTACCCTCAACAAGAGAGAATAAAAGCTTTCCGAAAAAAAGAAATCAGATGGTACAGTCTTTATTTTGTCAGTCCCATTTACTGAATCTTTGATACCAAGTACGCTTCATTGGCCTGTACTAACATGACGTAAAGGGTTATGAACCTTTTAGAGCGCTTTTTTGTCACAAAGCAGCTTCAAAGAGACACGGGTCTAACTTCTGTTTTTCTAAGCCATTATCAAACACTTAATAGTGGTTTTATTTTTGAGTCTAGTTTTCTGAAAGTTTTCCAAATTAGCAGTTAGCAATTAGCGCTTATTTTTACATCATAATCACGGTTTACGTGCGCTTCTCATATTCTATCTGCAATCAGTGATATTTGAATAATTACAACATTATTAGAATGAATAAAATCAGTAAACAAATAGATTAGTAGATTAATAGAAAATATTAAATACTAAAGAACATTTTCTATTAAGCTGCATTATAAACCCAACCTACTGCATTCACCGCTTTTCTAAAATAAAGGTCATAGAGTTTAAGTGCAGTAATACTCAAACTACAGACAGACAGACAGATGCTGAACTAAGATGAATTTAGATGGCTGCGCAGCTCCACACTGAGCTCTCTCTCCTGTTATAACTTTTAGGAAGTTCATGTAAATATAATGCATATACAGTATTTATACAGTACTGTGCAAAAGTTTTAGGCACCAAAGCAAATTACATTAATCCATTTATCTCAGCAATACGAGTGTTTCACCTGAAATAAAAGCACCACATATGATTTAAACAGATGCAAATAAACATAAATACAGTAAAATGTAAGAAGGAATTCTCATTTTTACTATAAGTGTGTTTATATATCCTGTGAGCCGAGCTGAAGAACAAAGTGTAGAGACTCCAGATTTCTCCTGGATGCTCCTCAGCCAGCATGTGTTTATGTTCAGTTCCGTCAGCAGCTCACCTGATTTACCACATTTACCAATTTATCAATTTACCAAACCAGGTGTTGATTAATATGATGAGAAATAGAAATAAATAACTCTATTAATCTCAGATTAGGAGGAGGAGAGATTAGGAGATGTTTTAAGGAAAACAGGGCTGTAAAAGCTCTGCTTTTTGTAAAATTGCTGTTTGTATTTATTGTAAGGATGTAATGTGTTTTACTGAGATAATAAACACTTACTGCACAGATAAGAAGCTTTTTGTTTACTGAAATTCCCACAGGTGTCTAAAACGTTTGCACAATACTGTATAATGTGTATATATATAATGTAATGTAAATATAATAAACATAATGTAATATAAATATGTGTAAATGTAATATTAATGTAATATAAATGTAATATAAATGTGTCTGTGTTTTATAGCTAAGCCGCTGCTGTGGAGTCCGTTTCTGCAGAGGCCGGTTCATAAGAGGAAAGGCGGGCAGGTTCGGTTCTCTAATGATCAAACTATTGAGCTGGAGAAAAAGTTCGAGACCCAGAAGTATCTCAGCCCCCCGGAGAGGAAAAGACTCGCCAAGATGCTGCAGCTCAGCGAGAGACAGGTACTGGAACCTGCGCGCATGCGCACACAGAGACCTGCACACCTGCCACGGTGTCTTTTATTTAATTTTCTTATTTCCGAGAATTACTTGGCCTTTATATTTTTTGTACTTTAACTTTATTGAGCGGATGAGATAAAGGTGTTTTAAAACAGCGCGTTAAAAAGGAGAATTAGAAAAAAGTAAAGTAAAAACGTAAAAAAATGTATAACTTGATGTAAATTAAATTAAATGTTCTACAGGAACAAGCTGATCATCACTAAACAAACTGAACATTTATCTGTACATATATTATTTACAGTGAATGCATGCAAGCGGGTTTTGTTTATGTTTTTAAGCTCCAGAATGTTCACATTATATTGTATTTTGTTTGTTTGTATTATTAATATATTTAAAAAAATTGAAGGGCGTTACTCTAAATAAAGACTGAAAATAAATAAATAACAGCTATTACAGTCTGTGTTAAACTGATCAGAGCTGACAGAGATTTAATTACCAATACATAAATAATACAATAAATTATTTAAAAATGCTAATAATTATATGCATATGTATAATAATTGTAAATATTGCAAATAATTAACTAACCCGGTCTCCAGATTAAATAATCTTTGAAAAAAAAAATTATAGTTCCGTTATATTATGAATTTAAACTTGAAATGTAAAATTGAGCGCGCGCAGAGTCGGGCGGCGCGCGGGATTAATTAACATAACGCGTGAAAGTGTATTAGCGTGATATTTATTAGTAAATATATAAAACAAACTAAATATAGAGCAGTGAGTACAGAAATGCAGGAATGATCAGAAAATCACGCGGTTTATTGATTATCAGATCTATTTTATTTCAGCGGAGCAGAAAGGAGAAAGCAGAAAACTCGATTCGGATTAAGCGCTTAATATATACCGGTTCCATTCCGGGTTTAAACCGCCAGTTTATGTAATGTATTAAATTTTAATCAATTGAATATTATCAGTATAATTTTTTTTTTGCCATTTCAGAATTTTTTAAATATTTTTAAATATTTTACTTTTGGGTTTACCAGATTCACTTTTATATAATAAGTGTAATAAAAACGCTACATATTAAAAGAATAAACAATTCGTTTCTCAGGATAATAAAACATTATCACTGTTTTTTTATTTTTCAGGTAAAAACGTGGTTCCAGAACCGCAGGGCCAAATGGAGGCGCCTCAAACAGGTAAGAGTCAATAACAGATTATATCAGTCTAGAGTGTAGTAATCACGGAAAGTATGATGATAATAACATACAATAAAACACAATGTAGAAACACATAGTTCATTTATTTCTGTGGTACTGTTTATTACATAATATTGCGGTTATGATAATTGTGATGATTATTTTTATTATAAAACTATAAAAATAATCTACTATTAGGAGTCCATATCTATTATTTCTTATCTATTATTATTATAATTATCAACATCATCTAACAACACGCATATCCATCTACGATATAATATAAAAGGTCTAAATGTACAATTGTTACCTTATTCCGTTTAAACTGTTTTTTTTTGTTGTTGTTAAAATATGTGCTTAATTTAACCCCTTAACATGCTAGCATTTTTATTATCTGACTGATATTACACAGATACATCTTTTACGTTTCTCTTTAAGATTTACATATAAAGGTTTTATGTTTGATAAGAAACATTACTGAAACTCTTAATTGCATTTGTAATAAAAATGAAAAATATTGAAATAAATCCACAACTGTCAAAATTTAATAAATAATTGTCCTCCAAACCTTTTATTTCTTTACGGCTTTCTAGTTTTTATGTGTAATTTAAATTTGTGCAGAATTTGTGGCCAATTTCTTTCAAATCTGGGGTGGGTTTCCCGAAAACGATCAATCTTAGCGAATAACGAACGAACTAACGAACGACGTGTGTAAAGAACGAGCCAGTTCTGCGAGTGTTTCCCAAAGAGCTTCGCAACGTGAAAATTAACGAACGAGGTTAAAGAACATCTTTGTTGACTCCTCCCCCGAAACAGCGCGCTCAATCGATCCACAAATATCGATTCAACACTGCAATATGCAGTATTTATTCACTATTACACCCTAAAAACGTAGAAATGTGTTGTAATTAACAACATTATACTCCTAAAGATACATATGACTAAATAAATACTCGAAAATCGAATCTATTTTAAAACATTAAACTTATTTTTTACATTTTTAAAACTATTATTGTTAATATATATTATATTAATAGATATTATACTAATATTATTAACAGTAATATTGATAGTAATATTAATTTATTATTATTATAATTTTTAATATTATAAAAATAATATAATAATACATATGTTCCTGTGTGTGTATATATATATATATTACATTTTAAACCAACAGAAATATGTTTTGTACTTTATACTGTGAAGCTCCAGCTCAACCTAACTCACCATCTCAGTTGGGTTAATGTCAGGGGATTGTCAAAGCCTTTTTGTCTACTAATTCCATTTGCGTCAATTAGTTTTCATGGTTTTAATATTAATCGACAATGTCGATTAATATTAAAAAAAAAAAAAAAACATGGAATGAGACGTGTCCAACTTTTGACTGATATTTGCGAGCTGACACACCCGAGAGTTTGCCCAGATGAACTTGGTGACTTTGCAGCTTTGCTTAGACCGTGAGCATCATCTGCAGGAATTGACTGATTGCATTTCTTGCAGCATTAATGTCAAGACTTCTATCATCGCTAATCTGGATTTAAATAATTTACTCGTGGGTTTGATTGCCCAGTTACACTACAAGCCACAGTTGGCATTATAATATAATATAATATAATATAATATAATATAATATAATATAACGTATTCACTCATTTACTCACTCGTCAACCGCTTTATCCGTTAAGGGGCGCGGGGGGGGGGAGGGGGGGGGGGTGCTTGGTGGCTGGAGTCTATACCAGCTGGCATCGGGCTGAAGGCAGTATACACCCTGGACAGGATGCCAATCCATCACAGGGCAGACAGACACAGACAGACACATTCACTCACACCTAAGGGACAATTTTAATCCGACATCTAATTAGCCTGAACTAATTTCTTTGGACTGTGGGAGGAAACCGGAGCACCCGCAGACACGGGAAATAATATAATATAATATAATATAATATAATATAATAATTATATAATATAATAATATTAATAATTATATAGTAATATAATTGATTATAATTAATAGTAATATAATATAATATAATAATATTAATAATTATATAGTAATATAATTGATTATAATTAATAGTAATGTAATATAATTGCTTCAAACACGGAAATTATCATTTTTCTTCCTCAAAATTGGCGGTCCCTGGTGTTTAAGGTGCTGAACTGCAAGTGGAGATCCCCTAAAGAAGCTCGTTAAAAATAACGACTGGGTCAGGGCACTCGTTAATCTGCGAGCGAGTTTACGTAGTACTTTAGTTACGCACCGGTTTGGGAAACACTCTTTAATTAACGATCAATCTTAAGTACGAGTTAACGAAGTTCTTAGCGTTACGAAGCTTTCGGGAAACCCACCCCAGATCTGTAATTATTAAATGTATTAACAGAACAATAAAACTTCTCTAAGCGTTTATTTTATGTTAGGAGTCTTTGAAGCTCTTGAACCATTTAAAATGTAAATAAGTTATTTTACTGCAGAGATAAAGGGATTTAAATACAGGCCAGAGAGTGTTAAAGTTAAAGTTATGTAACAGAGTGATCGGCTATATTAAATATAGAACACTGTAAAGAACAGAGTCTCTATAATCTGACTGTAATTAATGGGTTTATTTATGATATTTTTGTGGTTGTGTTCAGGAGAATCCTGCGGTCAGTAAGAGGGATCTGGAGGACGCAGGTTCTGCTGAAAGAAACGCTGAAATTTCCCTCACAGAAATTCACTCAGACTCCTCTCACCAGTCTGATCAGGAGCTGGACGTGGAGGATCACGCTGACCTCTCGCCAGATCCTCACATATCCCTCTGAACCTAGAACTTACTGTAAATACTGTAAATACTGTAAATACTGTATATTTGTCTAAACCCTAGGATAGTTTTAAACTTTATAAAATAAGTTAATAATTGTACGTTTTTTTATTGAATCTGCAGAGAATGTAGCTAAAAGTGTCTCAAAAAAACAAGGGACATTTAATACTGGTGATTTTTGTGTTTCTCTATGTAAAATAACGACCATAACTCTTCAGGTTTATGGCCAGATGCATGTACATATTTTGTGTAAATCAATAAACAAAAAGTATCTTTCCTTGTTATACAATGACCTGTTCACCATCCATAAATAATAACCCAGATCTGTCCATCCATCTATTCCTCTACACTTTACTAAAGGGCTGTTTTACTAAAGGGCTGTTTTACTAAAGGACTGTTTAAAAGAGGAAAAAGATCTTAAACACCTCGCCTTTTTTATATTAACAGTTTCTCTGTGAGCTTCACTCAGACTGCTGTTTTTTTGCTCCCTTATTTCAGAATAAGAGAAATAAGAATAAAGAAAGCGGTACCACTTTAAAATAAGACTACCTTTATAAAGGGTTTATAAATGCTTTACAATTAGTTTATTAATGGTTACTAATTAGGTTGTAAATGCCTTAAAAATCATTAATAATCAGTTATAACACATACGTAGAAAGGGCAACAGTATAGATGGCTGTGTAATATAGTCACTATTTGAAAAAACAACAGGTCATTGCTGCCCTTTCTACGTATGGGTTATAACTGATTATTAATGATTTTTAAGGCATTTACAACCTAATTAGTAACCATTAATAAACTAATTGTAAACCGTTTATAAACCCTTTATAAAGGTAGTCTTATTTTAAAATGGTACCAGGAAAGGTATAAAATATGAATTTTATAGTCTACACACACAACTGAAATAAAGCATTACTTACCAAATTTATCAGTTACTGTTTCTCCACCTACTGGCTTTTTCCTGCTGAAGACAACAGAACTACTGCAAAAATATGACTAAACTAAACTAGCTAGCTAAATGTGTGATTAGAATAGCACAGCTGAAATAAATTCATTATTTAAAAGGCAAGGCAAAAATACATTAAGGCCATGTAATTTACACCGTGATAAAAATGGTAAATTAAAAAAAACCTGCAAAACCATGTTTGGTATTCCTTATTCCTTATTCTTTATTCTGCCTTCAACCAATTTTTTCTCAGTTTCTGACAAAAAAAGGCTTCCAAACAAAAACCAATAAAATAAAACACTCTGAGCACAAGATCTCGATGGAGCTCCATCCAGAACCTTTGGGTTGAGTTTAGTTGAGAACTAATCATCCAATAGAAATATCTGACCACACTGCTGTTCTCATGTCTGTATGCAACCAAATACTCACAGATAATCAGATCAATTTGCTTATATATAATATATATAATTATATAAACAGTACAGAAGTATTCAGACTGGTTTAGTGCGGCGGGTTTTTAAGAAACCGTGGTGAATAAAACAGCACTTTTGGTGTTGGATATAAAAACAGTAGATATATGAGTTTTAGACATGGAAACCCCTGAATCCTCTCATAACTACACTCTGTTTTACCCTCATCGGCTGAAATATGCCTAATATTTATCTGGTTCTAAACAGTTACAAACATTTGGAAATGTAGTCTGTCTGTACATCAAACTCAGACTTTTACTGGGTAAAATGAGTAAGAAGTTTATATCTCATTATATTTAGGAGAAATACAGTATCACCGGTATCAGTTTATTTGGATTTTCCATTATAGAGACCTCATACATGTTTATTTAGCATTAAATTAACATTTAACTCAATATCAATGCAACTGAACTCCAGCTGAATGTAAATAATTCTAAATCTAATCTACACCTAATCCTAATCTTAAATCTAACTTTAAATTTACCCTAAACCCAACTCTAATCCTATTTAACCTAAAACCTAATCCTAACCCTATGCCTAACTATTAAAGGTTAAGGTTGGGGTATAGATAGACGTGAGGTTACATTCAACTAAGAATTAAGATGCATTTAATTGACATTTAGTAGAATTTTAGCTAAATATCAACGAGAAATCAATAATTTACCACCAGGGCAGAGTGTTACCGAAATTCCGCTTTACATTATGAAGTTAAAGGGTCGATATTTATTCATAAAACCAAAAGAAAATCTGTAGCTACACCTTCACACTCAGAGTTACTGTATAGCAACAAATAAACATACCGTATTTTTCGGACTATAAGGCGCACCGTATTATAAGACGCACTATCAAAGAACGCCTATTTTCTGCTATTTTTCCATACATAGGGCGCATCGCATTATAAGGCGCGTTAAGTGACACTAGAAAGGGTGCCTATATCAAAGTGAACAGGGGTGGCGCCATGTTTCCCTTCCCCCACCGGGGGTGGTCTCTTGCCGGTGGAGCGTCTCAGTATACAAAATATAGCTCTGGATATTAATCTACACAGATTCCTCTCCTGAAAACTGTTTATTTGGGTGAGTAACGTGCTTCAGTTTATTTACAGTAAGCTTAGATTTCCAGATGTCCACTAAGGCTTGCTGCACCAGCGTTAGCATAGCTATCCGCTAGCACGCTAGCTAGTCACCTAAACTAGTAAAGTTAACCCAAACTTAAACGACAGCGTTACACTGAGTAATCCTGCGTGTTCTGGTAAGACAGTGAGATATTAGCTAGCGATTCGTCCCCCGTAGCTTGTTTTAACACGGTAAACAAGCAGATTACAGGCTGATAAAACTCACCTCTGAGAGAGTTAGCGCTTAGCATCTAGCTAATGCTAGCCAGGCAAAGCAGCACAGACTTACAGGCCGATAACTCACCTCTGAACGGTGAACGCTTAGCGATTAGCATCTAACTCTAATAATACTGCTCCAGCAGTATTAAAAGTGCTAAATTTAGAAAATACTGATCTCTGAACAGTGAAAAAGCTAGCTAGCTAAGCGGTTAGCATCTAGCTAATGCTATTGCTGCTCCAGCCTCGGAGCAGCACGGCTCTGCACGGAGTGTGTGTTTACTGCTCCTTACACCTGACGGGTAAAATTTAGATAATACTGATCTCTGAACAGTGAATAAGCTAGCTAATGCTATTTGCTGCTCCAGCCTCGGAGCTGCACGGCTCTGGACTCTGTATAGCACTGAAACTCTGTATAACGCTGCAGGGAGTGTGTGTTTACTGCTTCTTACAACCTGACGAGTAAAATTTAGATAATACTGATCTCAGTGAATAAGCTAGCTAGCTTAGCGGTTAGCATCTAGCTAATGCTATTGCTGCTCAGCCTCGGAGCTGCACGGCTCTGGACTCTGTATAGCACTGAAACTCTCTATAACGCTGCACGGAGTGTGTGTTTACTGCTCCTTACAACCTGACGAGTAAAATCCATACAAAAGGCGCACCGTATTATAAGACGCACTGTCAATTTTTGTGAAAATTAAAAGTTTTTAAGTGCGCCTTATAGTCCGAAAAATACGGTAATAAAAGACTCTTATTCTAAACCTCCAGAGCCAAACATTAAACTACCTGAATTTAAAACCCAAACAGTATAAAAAAGAACGAAGTCTAGTCCTGGAATAAAACCACATTTTAAACAGAGAAGGTAAAGGTAAATCACTGAAAGGTAAATCTGAGTTAGGACTCAGGATCTATACGACCAAGTTAAGAACTACGAATGAAAAACCTAAAAATAAATAAAACTACACGGGAGTATTAATAATCCGTGTATCATTCGTTCATTTGATATTCAATTGAGAATCAAAATCGGAAAATTAAAAAACCAATTCGTTTTTTCGTTTTTTCGTTTTTGAATATAATACCAAAAAACGAATAACGGCTTGTATTTTGTATTTTTATTTGGTTATCCAAACAAAAATTGGAAATTTAAAAAACGGACCAGGAGCCGAATTTGATTTTGATTTTGAACTTGACCCATTTGTGTGCCCCGGAAGTTACTGATTTGTTTATTCTTGGTGGGTTTCTGTTGCGCGGGAGTTCACTGCAGTGTTATCTACACAGTCTGTATTGCTGTAGGCTTTGGATGGAGTTGAGGATGGAGAGTTTTATCTTGTTCAGAGGAACTAAACGCGTTGCAGTGAAAGAAGACGATATGACAACAGAAAAAATCGGCAGGATCTTTCAGGTGTTTGTCTAACGTTCCGTAGCTAAATGTCATATTTAGTTAATGTTATTCTGTGAATTGCCGCCTACTAAATATGACATTTAGCTACGGAACGTTAGACAAACACCTGAAAGATCCTGCCGATTTTTTCTGTTGTCATATCGTCTTCTTTCACTGCAACGCGTTTAGTTCCTCTGAACAAGATAAAACTCTCCATCCTCAACTCCATCCAAAGCCTACAGCAATACAGACTGTGTAGATAACACTGCAGTGAACTCCCGCGCAACAGAAACCCACCAAGAATAAACAAATCAGTAACTTCCGGGGCACACAAATGGGTCAAGTTCAAAATCAAAATCAAATTCGGCTCCTGGTCCGTTTTTTAAATTTCCAATTTTTGTTTGGATAACCAAATAAAAATACAAAATACAAGCCGTTATTCGTTTTTTGGTATTATATTCAAAAACGAAAAAACGAAAAAACGAATTGGTTTTTTAATTTTCCGATTTTGATTCTCAATTGAATATCAAATGAACGAATGATACACGGATTATTAATATTTCTTGGTTTGATTTTTGTGATATGTTGCTCTTGTGAACATTGTGATGACTATAATCAAACAATAGTCTATTTCTGATTCCTAATCACTAGTTTAGTGTTAAACAAGAGTCTTAGAGCATAAGGGGTTAATAAGGGGTTAATGCACAGATGCAGTGTGTTCTTTAAGGACTGTCTTATGAATTATATAATACATACTGGAGTTCAAAAATCTGGAGTTAAACAAAAATGTGTGAAAGTGTTAAACTGTGTAAAATGAGTTTAAACTTAAACTACAAGTTAAGTTGAGTTGAACTCTTTGGTGGTGTAGAGTTTATTTTAGAGTTTATTGTAAGGTGTTGAGGGGCGTGACTGAACTCCCAGCACACCATCAGTGTGTAGTCTTACCCACCAGGGATAACTTCCATGGGGTGTTTTATTATATTTTATATAATGTTTTTTTGCGTGGCTGATGTGTTGTTGGATATAAGAGCAAGTTAACTAAAGTTATATTCTGCACTGTGACGTGTGATAAAGTGCTGGAAATACATTCAGAACTGCAATACAGAATTAAAGTTCCCATGCAATGACAAAATATATACTGGTGTACACTTATTGAGTATGAAATTGTTTTTGTAATCAGTAATGATGCTTTTTGCATTATTTGTTAACACTGTGTAGGAGTTTATGTTGAAATTAACTTCAGCAGCTGAGAGCTGTATTTTATTCTAGATGGGAAAAAATACGGGGGTTGAACAATGAACTGAAACACATGTCATCATTTTAGTGTGGGATTTTAGGTTTCATGGCTAAATTGGAGCAGCCTGGTGGCCAATCCACCAGAACTGTCCGTCACCGCAATCAATTATTGTGCTCTAAAACCAGAAGAACAAGCTGGCTTTCGCAAGGGGCGCAGTACAGTGGAACAGGTCTTCAACTGCAGAGTACTGATTGAAAAACACATTGCACATCAGAAAGAGCTCTATCACAACTTCATAGACTTCAAGAAGGCATTTGATAGAGTCTGGCACGAAGGCCTCTGGCAATTGAGGAGGGGTTAGTCCAGATGATCCAGACACTCTACCACAATGCAAGCAGTGCTGTACTTCTCAACAGCCAAGTCGGAGAATTCTTTAGGACAACAGTAGGTGTCAGACAAGGTTGCTTACTGTCCCCAGTGCTCTTCAATCTTTACCTGGAGAATATCATGAGAGAGGCACTTGAAGGGCACCAGACATCCATTTCCATTGGTGGTAGACCTGTGTGCAACCTCCGCTTTGCAGACGATATTGACTTAATGGGATGCAGCCACCTAAAACTCCAGTCGCTGACAGACAAATTGGCTGGCAGAGCAGGAGCATATGGCATGGAGGTGAGCACAGACAAGAGCAAAGTAATGGTGAATAGCATCAACAATATATGCAGTGCCAACATTACAATGAATGGCCAACAGCTAGATGAAGTAGATTCATTCAAGTACCTGGGTTCCATACTAAGCCAAGATGGCAGATGCACAGCAGAGATAAAGATCAGGATCGCAATCGCCACATCAGCCATGGCAGGCCTGAGAAAAACATGGCAGAGTAAAGAACTCAGCTTCAACACGAAATTAAAGCTCTTCAAGTCCCTGGTCCTGTCAATCTTCCTGTATGGATGCGAAAGCTGGACTTTGACAACCGAGATGGAGAAACGCATACAAGCATTTGAAATGAAGTGCTACCGCAGGCTCCTTGGTATCTCTTGGATGGAACATAAGACCAACGAGTATGTCAGAGGTCTTGTTGCCACATTAGCTGGACCCCAAGAACCACTGCTGGCAACGGTAAAACGTCAGAAGCTTCAGTGGTTTGGGCACACCAGCAGACATGACTCCTTATCGAAAACAATCCTTCAAGGAACAGGAGGTAGGCGACGAGGCCGACCACGGAAGTGCTGGATGGACGATGTCAAGGCTTGGACTGGTCTGGACATGAACATGCTCCTGTGTGAAGTCAAGGACAGGCAGCAGTGGAAAAGGACAACTGTGTCAGCATCTCTCATGCCTCCCTACGACCGCAGAGTGCGGTTACGGGACTGAACTAACTAACTAAAACCAGGTGTTTCAGTTTCATTATACAATCCTGTATTTTAACTCCCATAACAGTTCAGATTAAACTCCTGAACAGAGAATTTGCTGTGTTCCAGCGTTCCAGGAGCTCCTGAGATAAGACCTCTTTATCAGCTCTATTACTCCTGACTACAAATTAACAGCAGTTAAAGTGAGTCTCATTCTCTGCTTCTAACAAATAAAACAGAGGCTCTGATTCCGTCATTCTCAGACAGATCGCCTGTTAGTCATTAAAATCAATCAGACAGTGTGATTCATCAGTGAGAAGAATTCTCCCCACAGATTAATCCATATCCAGCTCTGTTCTGCTGCTTAACTGAGGAACTGTTTCCTGTTGAATCAGCAGATCCTCGGCTCAGGTATCTGCAGCTAATGGGTTATCATCTGGAGGAAGGTAAACAGCGGGAGCTGTTTTTTTCCCCCTGTGTTAATGATTGGAGGAGAGGAGAGGATACTATGTGATAAACGGTTGAGATCTCTGGCCTCTTCATGCTCACTCTTTCGGTTCAACAGCCTCAGGCCTCTGTCTGCTCGGCCAAAACCAACAGACAACTCATCGATTTAACCCTGAATTGAGTAATGCTTCACAAATCCTGTAACTGAAAAGCCAACAGTGAACACAACACAGTGAGAGCAGTCAATGCACTGGAGGGGGGGCGGGGGGGTACATTCTTCTGCTGAGATTTGGGTTCCAAAGTGCTGGAAGGTTCTGTAGCACGAGGAACGCCTGTGCATTCAGATATACAGGGGTTGAACAATTAACCTGAAACAGCTGGTTTTAGAGCACAGTAATTGATTGTGGTGACGGACAGTTCTGGTGGAAACAGGAGAGTTGAGGTGCACATTGAATTCTGCGTGATTTGATCAGCCGTGGTTTTATGTTTTTTGGATACAATCCGGGTTAGCACCCGAACATCCCTTTCAGACAGCTTCCTCTTACAGCGTCCACAGTTAATCCTGTTGGATGTGGTCGGTTCTTCTTGGTGGTATGCTGACATTACCCTGGATACTGTGGCTCTTGATGCATCACATTCACCATTTCATTACCATTCTACCCATTGCTACGACCACTTCCTGCAATATTTCTATGTTTTCAGTGTAAGGTTCTGATTCACTTTACCGCTCTAACCCAAAAACAAGAACCACGATGTCCCGAAGAAAATTCAACTAGTAATAATAGTAATAGGTCTCGGTAGCTCGCTACTTTACCAGTTCCACCTTAAGGATGCATCTGAGTCACCTGAGGCTGGTGCCTCGTTTAAGGTGGAGCGGGACAATCTGAACAAAAGCTGGTGAATATTTAACTCCTGTAAGCTGAAGTTTTTATGATATGTTATGATAAGTAATTAATAGCAGTGATGTTACTGTATTACTTCACTGCTACTCCGCATCACAACACTGGCAGCGCCCCCTACAGAACTCTGCTAGTTACTGCTAATGAAGCAGTGTTTATTTTATTTATTTATTTATTTTGTTTAATTTCTTAGAATAAATAGATCATTTTAACCACTTCCACCTCAGAAGAAGAAGGTTTAGGGGTGCAAAGAGGAAATGAGATTTTAGGCTTTTTTGGGTTTAAGGATCACAATGAGTTCTAACATCTACAGGCCGCCGCCCATTTCAGACTGTTGTCCAAACTGCCCCTTATCCCACCCTTAGTATCACTCACCTGGCAGACTGAACCATTTGGGTAAAAGCTATTTATGATCTCCTGTGTTTTACTTCCATTGCTCTGTTTGGATAAGTAATCATTTTACGGCTGGGAGTAAATTGGCGATTGAAGCAGAAAATCCTGAGCTCATTTAGAGGAGCAGCTGAATGCTTTAAAAAAGCTCCATCTCCATTTGAATGAGGCCTAATTGAAAAGCAAATATCACAGTCGGCTGGGCAATAGCTCGCTGAGTGATATTTTCCTAGGCTGCCGGAGGAATCCGGGCTGGAGGGGCCTTTAGCGCTGTTCAACATGTCAGCAGACGGGATGGATTGATGCTTTAGATATTAACCCCCCCTTCCTCCCCAGCCGGACGCTAACGGGGGGGATAAGTGGTCTCTTGGACGACAACTGGACAAATATTGACCTGATAATCAGAGAACAGGGAGTTCTAGAGGCCTGACGACTCTGGAGAGAGTGCCTCTAATTGTTTAATTGACAGAAAGTTTGTGCTTCATCAGATCAATTAACGTTTTCATTTTCCATTCGGAGACAATTTATACGCTAAAAACTTAAAATATTAAACTTTCACTTTCACTCAACTGGTTATTTAAAGTAATGTGGGTTGATTTAGTAAATACAGGCTTAATCAAAGTATATCTTATTATCATTATTTTATAATAAGTTTTTTATCTGTAAACAATGACAGTATAATTATTTAACAGGACAAGAGTAAAAACCTACTGCACCAGCCCAACACATAGCAACACCTCAGCAACACCTCAGCAACACCTCAGCAATAAAGCTTACTAAGTTTACAGTATATGCGTGACTCTGTTCAGGAGTTAAATCTGAACTGTTGTGGGAGTATTTATCCCATCTAGAATAAAATACAGCTCTCATCTGCTGGAGTTAATTTCAACATAAACTCCTTCACAGTGTAACAATTAATGCAAAAATGTGTGTTATTAAACTAATATATATCTGACACATTTAGGGGTAAAAATTACAACAAAAAGCATAATCACTGATTACAATAATAACTTCATACTCAACAAGTTTATACCAGTGTATTTTTCATTGCAGTTCTCAGTGTATTTCCAGCACTTTGTCACACTTTACAAAGCAGAATATGGTAACTTGCTCTTATAGCCAACAACACATCAGCTAAACAAGCAATGATTATATAAAATATAATGAAACACCCCATGGAAGTTATCCCTGGTGGGTAAGACTACACACTGATGGTGAGCTGGGATTGGAGGACACACCCATTAGAGAGTTCAGTCACACCCCTCAACAGCTTACAATAAACTCTGAAATAAACTCTACATCACTATAGAGTTCCCCTCAACTCAACTAGTAGTTTAAGTTAGAGAATAAACTCATCTTACACAGTTTAACACTTTCATACATTTTTGTTTAACTCTAGAAATTTGTTGTGTTCTTACGACCTACAAAACTGAGGCTCGGCAGCTTCCCAACATATAAAATACAAACTCAAACTCAAGAGAAGGAGAGACTACACACTGACGGTAAGTGAGGGGGGGGGGCATTTATCTAATATTTAAATATGTGCTGCCTGGAGACAATGGAATGATGTACATTTTACAAACCAACACTGATTAAAGAGGATAAGTAATATAATAAAATTATTATAGACTTTACACGCTCTACCTGCTTTAGACAGACATCAACAGTCACGCTGTAAACTCAAATGATTTAAGTCTGTTTTATATAAAATTGGAAATGTCTAAACATTACTCAACTATTTTGAGTTAGTTGAACTGAATTTGTGAGCTCATAAACTGTACTATTCAAACTGAGATCTTTGAGTTGAACCAACTTTTAATAACTGAGTTTAGTCTGTTACCATTAACAGCTTCTTTTCTATTGGCTTCTGTCACAATCTATTTGCATACTGGGCGTTTCTGACAGACACTCACCATCAGTGTGTAGTGATTCCCCCTGGGCTCCCTTTCAAATAAATCAACTCCCCTTTTTTTATTTTATGCAAACTCAACTTTTTTAACCCGTTACTAAACTTTTTTAAGGCAACCAGTTTCTTTAAATTTTTAAAGTAAATTCAACTTATCCGAGCTTACAGTCAGACGTTCATCGCTATCTCGGTAACACAGGCACCGTGCCGAGTCGAGCGTACGCCCCCACTTATTACACACACATGAACACACAGCAGCACAAACCCAACTTTTACATCAACAATAAACAGAATAGTAAATAAAATAACATTGCTGTTCCCGTAAATGAGCTGCTGGAGCTCCTATAGTGTGTAGTGTGTGTGTGAGAGAGAGTGTGTGTAGTGTGTGTGTGTATGTGTGTGTGTGTGTGGGGGGGGGGGGGGTTCTAATGGACTGTTTGTTCCTCTATTAAATTCAGTGATTAAAGTAAATCAGGCTGAGAGCTGGAGCTGCTGCTGGTTGATCTGATCTCAGCAGTTCTGTATCTGTATCTGCAGGATGTGAGAGATACGCTGGAACAAAGCCTCCATTACAGTCTATAGAGGAGTGATTGAGTCTCTTTTTAAATCCATTAGTGGTATCTCTGCTTCTAAAGACACAACAGTTCAGACTAATTAGGTGGAAACTTCCAAACAGAGGCGAGAGCAGAACATCAGCTGACCAGAACCCATTACAGACTGTAAATAAAGAGCTTTATCCTCAACTGATACCGTCCTGCTGTCTCTCTGATTCATCTCTCTATAACTAACATCATAATCACACCTGTATAAAATACTACAATACTACAATACTACAATACTACTGTACTACAATACTACAGACTGCAGTAAGAGTAAAAGTGCTCTTTCTAAAAGTGAGTTGAGTAAAAGTAGAAGTGTCATTAGGCTCCACACTTCAGTAGAAGTACTTCAATATTCAGCATGTTTTAAAGTACAGTACAGTAATGTGTTTTTAGTGTATTTATTACAGAAATCAGTGGAAAGTTATCAGAGCTAAAGACAGAACAGGAGCAGAGAGACCTTCTAATAAAATCAGATTCACTGAAAAAAATGATGAGTAAAATTTACTTTTAAAACTTTATACTTTTGCTTTTTTTAAGTAAATAAGTGAACTAAAGTTTACTAAAAGAAAGGGTTGATTTCAGTTCACTTATTTACTCTGTGTAACATTTAAGTCTTGAAACTGAGTTGAAATTACTTAAATTTATCTGAAATAATAAATTTTACTTAAAAAACACAAATACAGAAAATTCGAAACTTTTTTAAAAGTAAATTTTACTCATCATTTTTTTCAGTGTCAATCTGATTCACTCAATGATGATCAGCGTCATTAAACCCGGAGAGACAGATCATCTACTGCTCTGGATTTACTGCACTGTGCAAAAGTTTTAGGCACCAAAGCAAATTACATTTATCTCAGCAATAAAATCTCAGAGTGTTTTTACCTGAAAAAAAAAAACATATGATTTAAACAGATGCAAATAAATATAAATACAGTAAAATGTAAGAAGGAATAATTCTCATTTTTAACTATAAGTATGTTTTATATCCTGTGAGCCGAGCTGAAGAACAAAGTGTAGAGACTCCAGATTTCTCCTGGATGCTCCTCAGCCAGCATGTGTTTATTATGTTCAGTTCCGTCAGCAGCTCACCTGATTTACCACATTTACCAATTTATCAATTTACCAAACCAGGTGTTGATTAATATGATGAGAAATAGAAATACAGTAACTCTATTAAACTCAGATTAGGAGGAGAGATTAGGAGAGGATGTTTTAATTTGTGATTATTTTAACCACAGAAGGGATTAAAGTAAAAGTAACTCTGAGTTCAGCTCTGATCCCTGAATCTGTGGAGAATCTCCAGCCCGGTGTTACAGCTGAGCTCTGCTGGAGGAACAGCTCCAGAACCGGAACCAGAACCGGGCCGATGAACGTCTGACTGTTGGGGTCTGTCTAGGTTGTATTCAGTCAGTGGAGCTCCTGTGATGTTTATATCAATAGATCAGTAATAGTATATTAAAGTATTCAGTGTAAGGATTTAGGAATTAGATAAAGCTGTTTATTTATATTATTTTTGGAAATCCAGTTAGGAGAGCATTACAGTAAAGCAGGTTTGAATTGAGATTAACAATTGTTTCTATAAATGGGTTTAATTCTGGAAATAAAAAACTTTAAATAACTTTTTGTAGCAGGTTTATAAAAGAGTAATGTGAGATTTATGTAGAGTTTGCAGGACTAAAAGCTTCCGGGATGGATCAGCTTTCTGTGTTCAGTGAAACGACCCTGAACACCAGAACTATACCTCACAAGTACTGAAGTACCGGAGCAATAGTACCTGTATTAATCAAAAACACCTGACACAACCGGGGGAGGTAGAGAGAGTGAGAGAGGTAGAGAGAGAGAGAGAGAGAGAGAGAGAGGGAGGTAGAGGTAGAGAGAGAGTGAGTGTTTGTGAGCTCTGTTGATCTTGGATAAACACTGATTGATCTGAGTTTGGGAAATTGATGAGTTCATGCTGTTTGTTTAGTGTTTCTGTGGGCGGAGATTACCGATCACACGGCTCTGCCTCCCCCTCCCCCCTCCCCCCGACACACAGTCAACACCTCAAAACCTTAATCAATTAATAAACTCTCAATTACAACACTAACAAGATCATTAAACACCATCCAATCACATCCCAGATAAAATACAGTCCCTCAGACACTAAACCTCACCGCACCGCCCTGCTGATAAACTCCTCACACGGACAGTACAGGCCAGACACCACCGGTCACCATCATTAATCATTAATAACATCTGAACACCTACACCACATTTACACAATTACTTAATCAACCAATCATTCCAGAGAACACAGTTCCACCTCGCCCTGCATTAAAGTTCATGTTTATCTGCTCCAGGGGGTCCTATTCTATTGGCTGTACTTCTACAGGGACTAGACAGTGGTGTGTGTGTGTTTGTGCATCAGTGTCAGTAATAGATGCACCTTAATGCTAAATAATACTTGTGCTTTGAGTTAGTGCACTACTGTGCGAGCGCCCTATGCAGCTGCTCACGGTTCTAATTCAGTGTTCATCCCTGACTCTGCATATTAATGCTTTAAATTTACTGTAGCTAAATAAACACATTTATCATAAAGGTTGTTCACAAGCATTTAGACATGGAGAACAGAGACTGAGAAAAGAGAGAGAGAGGTAGAGAGAGAGAGTGAGAGAGAGAGACAGAGAGAGAGAGAGAGAGACAGAGAGAGAGAGAGACAGAGAGAGAGAGAGAGAGAGAGAGAGAGAGAGAGAGAGGGAGGAAGTGAGACAGTGCTGTATTTGTCACCTCGTACTCCTAAGAGTTGTTTGACGCCAAACGAGCTCCTTAACCATAAATACCCCTCTATTATACCTGTTCATTCATTTATCACCCTCTCCCACACAAAGAGCTCACTGTACACACAGACAGACAGACAGACAGACAGAGAGACAGACAGACAGGGTGAGCAGCGACGGAATTTAACGAGCGGATCAAAGCACCGATTACAGCTTATCTCCACCGCCCTGTCTGTATACAGTATCTACCATTACCCATAAGCCCTCGCTGCCTGCTGTAGTAATGGGCTGGTGTGAACAGCAGGGTGGAGAGTGATCAGGAGGGTTATTGATTGGGGGTTATTGATCGGGGGGGGTTATTGATCGGCAGCAGTTTTATGAGAGGTCTCAGGGTTGTTGTGACGGGTTCTGTAAACAGACAGGCTTGTAAAACTGACCCGCCGGCCACTGATCTACACAATCACCAACCGCACCATCTATATTTACTGTGTGTGTGTGTGTTAGAGTGTGTGTGTGTGTGTGTGTTAGAGAGTGTGTGTGTGTATGACAGACAGGGATTTGAAGAATCAATAACAGACAGTGTGCACACTGTGGCTGGAGTGATAATGGGGTTACAGCCCAAAAGTACAGCTAAAAAAAACAAGCAAACATTACGAGGAACAGTGAGATTAAACACACAGAATAAAGAGAGAAACTGTGGGGCTTCGTCCCAATTACACACTAATTACACACTAATTACACACTAATTACTAACATGAGTGTTGGAGTGTAGAGGATACTACAGATAAACGTGTGAAAGTTGAGTAACTCTATATAAACTCAGACACTGTGGGAGTTGATGGACATGAATATCCCACTCAATAAGGGAGGAGCTACTCAACTATAATATAAACAAATCAGGTGGATGCAGAAAAGAACCTGCTCTACATCACCAACAACATCACTGATCCACACGCAGATTCATTACTCTGCAGGTAGAAGTATATTGTAGATTCTAGAGTTTCTGTAGTTAAAATTATCATCAACTCAAGCTTTTTACTCTTTAAGTACAAGTCTTTAAAAAAGTTCTGGTTTCCAACGATGAGAAGCCGGAATGAAAACCAGCTGAAATGAAACAGGAGTAACAAGGCTGCTTTTATTAAAATAAAAGAAGTAGAAAGTTCAGATAATTGTGTGAAAGTGTGAAACAATTACTTGAGTAAAGTAAAGATAATTAACATTTTTACTAAAGTGAGGAAACCAAGTATTAGTACTCCCTAACCCCTAACCGGTCAGCAGGATACTGTAAAGGCGAGACGCTGAGTCGCTCCTCCTACAGGACTCTTCTGACTGAACACTTTCGGTAAGGTCATGCTGCCTCTGAGTGCTCATATCCTGTTTTCGGCATTGTGCACCGTCAACGCCGGCTCTCGCTCTGCTTTCTCTCTCGCTCTCGCGCAGGCGGCTTCCCCGCTCCCGGCAGAGACAGGATGTGGCACAGCAGAAGTGGTGAAAAGGGATGAGAGAGAGGGGGACGGGTCGAGAGACACCGAGAGGGACGGGGGCAGTCGGGACTTCAAGGCCTTCGGCGGGACGTTAGCGAGTCGCTAGCGGCCGGTTTCCTCACGCCACAGACAATTAATGTGCAGGACTCAGGAAGTTATTCTTGCCTGTATGTTTCCACAAATAATGTCATTGGGAGAGCGGGGGGCTCCGAACAATGGCGGCTAATTTGTTTGGCTTCCCCTTCGGCCCGCGGCAGGCTGTGAAAACAAAGATGAAAATGTGAGGAAACTCCCTTAAATGAGGGGAGGAATGCAGCCGGAGCCGCGGGGCGACGCTCCAAACGCTTCCCCTGGCTTTCCGATTTCACTCGCTTCATGAAGAGAACCACGTCTGAGCCGAGCTGCGAGAGCGTGACGCCGCGCGAGAGCAGCTCCTATTAAAGCTAATCTGCAGTGAATTGCTTCTGTACCGTTTCCTTTACGCCCGAACCCTGAATGGAGGGCTGGGCCTGAGCTTCTCTCGTATCACAGAGAAAACAGAGAGAATAAAGTGAATAAAGGCTGATTTTAAAACTCTAAACTTAATAACTAATAAAAAATGCTTTAATCTTCAAAATCAGCCAAAAATTCTAATAAATAAAAATTAAGCTCATCTTTGTAAATCTTAGGGCTCCATTACAGTGATCTACAGGTGAGCCGTTAACTGTGCAGCTTGATTTAGGGCAGTGTGTCAGTGTGTCTTCGCTATCAAAACAACAGGAAAAGTACACCGTGTGGAAGGCGTGAAGACCGTTGGCGGAGTGTAAGATAACAATGAGCATTGTGACACGGTGTGTAAATGGTGGAAGAGAGGAGCCTTAATCTTAAATCACACAGATCTTTTATATTATATACTGTATACATTTAGCAATTTAAACAATCCTTTAAAATGAAGGGCATTAAAAAAAGAGTTTATCCTGATTTTGTTGTAGTAACTGTTTTTAATTGTAACTGTTTCAAAAAAGACTTTATACTAGATTTTAAAGCATTGCTGTGACTAATTGATTGCATTTAATAACAAGAGTGTTATTAAGGTCAAGAAGCTGGATGATTATCACCACCCACCTCATCCCCCATTAACTACACATTAACTACACATTAACTACACATTAACAACATTAACTACACATTAACTACACATTAACAACATTAACTACACATTAACTACACATTAACAACATTAACTACACATTAACAACATTAACTACACATTAACTACACATTAACAACATTAACTACATTAACTACACATTAACTACACATTAACTACACATTAACAACATTAACTACACATTAACTACACATTAACAACATTAACTACATTAACTACACATTAACTACACATTAACTTCACATTAACTACACATTAACAACATTAACTACACATTAACTACACATTAACTACACATTAACTACACATTAACAACATTAACTACACATTAACTACACATTAACAACATTAACTACACATTAACAACATTAACTACACATTAACTACACATTAACTACACATTAACTACACATTAACAACATTAACTACACATTAACTACACATTAACAACATTAACTACACATTAACAACATTAACTACACATTAACTACACATTAACTACACATTAACAACATTAACTACACATTAACTACACATTAACAACATTAACTACATTAACTACATTAACTACACATTAACTACACATTAACTAGCCATCAAACAAACTTAAACTGCTTGAGTTTTTGCTCCAGGAGTGACATAAAAATCACACAAAAGCAGTGTGTAAGACTGGTGGAGGATAACAAGATAACTGTGATTAAAAAACAGAGTTATTCCACCAAATATTGATTTCTGAACTAAAACTTTACTATTGTAGTTTTTAAATGAATATGATTTTTTTGTGTATCATTTGAAAGCTCTGTATCTTTTAAAAAAATTGAGCATTTTACATTTTCTGCAAATAAAGCTCTAAATGATGATATAGTCTATAAACTACTGAGAATAGAAATGTTTATGTCAGTAGTTTATAGGATAGTCGAGTCTCGTGCAAATGATTATGGAGAAACATTGAAATAAAGAAAAAGCTTCATTTATTTATCCAGTGCAGTTCACTGAGGTACACTGTAAACTCATACTCTGTTTAAACTCAAATGATTTTAGTCTGTTTTACATAAAATTGTATATTTCTAAACAATACTCAACTATTTTGAGTTAGTTGAACTGAATTTGTGAGCACATATACTGAACTATTCAAACTGAGATCTTTGAGTTGAACCAACTTATAATAATAACTGAGTTTAGTCTGTTTTGCCACTGACAGCTTCTTTTCTATTGGCTTCTGTCACATCTATTTGCATACTGGGCGTGTCCAACAGTTTCTGACAGACACTCACCATCAGTGTGTAGTGATTCCCCCCCTGGGCTACCTTACAAATAAATCAACTTCCCCTTTAGTTGTAATAACTTGATGTTTTAATTTATACTAAATCAAGTTTTTATTCTCCATTACTTAAAAAAATTGAACAAACCGGCTGTTTTAAAAAAGTTAAGTAAACTCTTATCCAGTCTTACCAGTTCTAATTTATGATAACTCAAGTTTTTATTCCCCATTACTTAACTTTTTTAAGGCAACTGATTTTCCGAGCGCACAGTGTACTGAAATTTTTAAACACTTTCTGTGTTTAGATTATAGAATATTTATATACAGCACATATGGTGTAATGTGGTATAATATTAATATGGTATAATTTATAGTGTAATAAGTGATCAGCGCTGCAGTGTGTGTGGGGGGGGGGTCAGTGATGAGATGATAGTGAACAGATATGAGGGGAAAAGAGGGAACATCTTGTCTTCAGTGTGAAAACAACAGATTCTAATCTCTGGACCTGAGAATAAGGGTGTGTGTGACAGCAAACAAGTGAGAGGTGTGTGTGTGTGTGTGTGTGTGTGTGTGTTATAAGGATGTGTATCAGTGTTGATATTAGTGTGTAATAAGTGGGTGAAGCTGTAATGATGGTCAGTAGTGTGAGAGTGACGGTTATTCACTGTTACATCCTTTTTATTATCACCATCATCTTCATCATCACACATCCAGCTCACACCGCAGCTCTTACACAATGACTTACTGCTTCTACTTCAGCTTCACACACACACACACACACACACACACACACACACACAAACACACACACACACACACTATACAGGATGGACGCACTACAGGAAATAAAATGAGAAATTAAAAGTGATTAAGTTGGAATAAATGATTTCTGATATGTTAAAGTTTATGTTCTCAGCTGCAGCAGGTCCTGATTATGATGATTTATGATATTGATTAGAGTATTAGATTAAAATGATGATAATAAATGAGTTTAGTGTAGAGTTCTGTAACTGAAGGAAGAGGAGAAACGAGAGACGGTTCTATAGAATAATAAACTCTCAGAAAAACAGCTGCTAGATAAAATGATCAGATTAAAACTTTCATCAATCGATCAGTTAACAGAACTAAAGACTAAACTTTACCTCTAGTTTTCTATTTTATTACATAAATATATAACAGTAATGTAGTTATTATTTAATAGCACAACATAAAGACTGATATTAGCTAATTTAAAGCTTCCTAATATAAGAATATAAAGAATTCTCAATATTATAACAAACACAACTTCAACAAAAGAATTACATATTCCATCAATATAACATAAAATAAAAAAACATTTAATGCATATACATACAAGAAAAACTGAAACAGTATATTTATCTTTTATAATGTTTTATAGATTAATATTTTTGCCATATGGTTAAAATCATTTCCCCTTTTCCCCTAAATCTTATTAATTATTGACTCTACAGAGAGAAATTTAGGAAGATGAAAATCTAAAGACTGATGAGTTTAATATGGATGAATCTCTGAATTTGTAATAAAGTGCTCTGAGATATTTTCTTCATTTGACTTTTTTTTATTTAAAAGACATATATTTGTAATATATTAATATTATAAACTGAGATAATCTAAAGTTTTTGGAGCAGATGTATTTATCTGATTGTGTTTTAATATAAATAAATATTTTTTGGAAGATCCTGAATTTTTTAAAAACTAGTATTTTCCCCCAGACTTTATTACAGTGTAAAATATAAGGATAAATAAAGTGATAATAAACTGTAATAATACAGTTTGTGTTACCAGATGAATAAACCTCTTTATTTTTATTTTATACTAACCTTCTTAAAATTCTTACAATTTGAACAATTATTCACAAAAACTGAGTTTGAAAAATGATATTTATACAGTTTTAGAGTATATACATGTTTTTACCACTAAAAATAATATAATTCAACATTTTTTAAGGACTAAATTAAGTTGAATTTAAACAGTGTTGTATAAGCAGCTAAAACAGTATTCGCATCCTAATCAATAAACTGAAATTGAAATGGTGATTAAATTAAATAATGTAGTTACTGGTCTGCTGATTTAAACTGGTTGTTGATGGTCTGAATGGTTTTGGCTGAATCAGGAACCTGAAGCTCTGTCTCTGTTTCTGTTCGCCCCCCCCACCCCCCCGTCTCTCACTCCAGTCTGACAGCTAAGCAGAAGAGGCTGAAGAGGACCTGAGTGAGAGCAGTCTGCTGCCACTGTCTGCTGACCTGCTGCTATTTCTGTTCTGTCTGTTTCACAACTTAATTTACGAGAAGTTCCTCAGCACTGCTCTCAGACCGACCTCTGACCATCTGACCAACCAGATACTGTCCCAAACTAACAGAAATAAACCAGATTAAACACCTGATCCGTTTACACAGAGCTTCTGAATATATCTACACTGATGGGTGTGGTGTTCTGGAAATGAGGTGTGTTCAGGTACATTTCTGGAGTTTTATCTTGTTTATCTTGGTAACAGAAAACACAGGAGCTCCACTGACTGAATACAACCTAGACAGACGCCAACAGTCAGACGTTCATCGCTATCTCGGTAACACAGGCGCGCCTAGCCGAGCGTACACCCCCACTTATTACACACACATGAACACACAGCAGCACAAACCCAACTTTTACATCAACAATAAACAGAATAGTAAATAAAATAACATTGCTGTTCCCGTAAATGAGCTGCTGGAGCTCCTTCACAGCGTCAACCAGCAGCTCAGTTTCCTCTGCTGAGAAGAGTTTGTTGAACACGTCCAGGTAGCTGCACCGTTACAATAGCAATCCACCAAAGACAGAGCTCACCTGATCTACTCTTAAAGAGAATGATGAGCAAGAGACACTCTGGTTTATTTCACGTTACGCCCAAATTAACCACACCCATCATTAATTAAGAGAATTAGTACATGACTTTTGTGTGTTTTGAGACGTGTAACGTGTACTTTAACCATGGTTACGATAGCAAAGACACACTGACGCCCTAAATCAAACCTTTAGATCACTAAAATAGGGCCCACCTCATAAGTCGATAACGTCACTACTGTAACCTGGCCTGAGTGTGTGTGTGTGTATAGTGTGTGTGTGTATAGTGTGTGTGTGTATAGTGTGTGTGTGTGTGTGTTCCAGCTAATCTCAGTGCACCACACTGGCATTAAGTCATGGGACACAATGGGAGATTGTATCTTAAAGGTCAGCAGCTGAATAAAGAGCTCAAACCAACATCTAAACATCTGCACTGCACCACTACTGAATATATACTGAATATATACTGAATCATTATTCACATACTTTAACTCACACCCACTGCTGATACAGATGTGCACATGCACACACACAGCTTGTGTAGTCTCTGTAAAGTAGAGAGGTACAGCCGATAGATTAGGACTCTCTGGAGATAAATATGAGTGTGTTGACTCTGTATATATTATCAGGTGTGGTTTATAGAGGGGTTTAAACCCTCAGTATAGAGACTGTGGATCAGTAGAGGAACCAACCTTTCCATAAAGTTTCTAGTTTCTAGAAATGTGTTTAAACATTTGGGTAAAACTGTAAATTGATCTGAATCATTATTGGTCTGTTTGTATCTCATCTCACATTCTGTTAAACTGTGGAGAGAGATTCCTCCAGACCTCCCTAACCAGGAGAAACGAGTGATCACACACACATAAATGGAACCACACACAGATAGAAACACACAAACCGCACTTCATACACTCCTCAGTCTGAGCGCCGAGCTGCAGGAGCAGGAGGTATTCTGGTGTTTTCTGTGGTGAAACTCTAACCGACTGTTCCTCTGTTAAACTCTGCCACCTGTTTCCTAAAGAGGAGAAGCATCTTCCTGATCTCCTCTAACTTCACAAACCGTACGCTTCATTTATATCAGCTAAAAACAGCTTCCACACGATTAGATCACTAGTGTTCACCAGACCAGACGCCCAGCCGAGCTCCAATCAGCTCCATAACCATCATTTACCCAATCAAATAACGGAACTCACTGCCCTGTTCACACCTGATCACTTTATACATGTTGAGTATCAGGTCTAGTGCATCACTCACACAGCAGAGTGTGTAATGTTCCATTAGCTATAAATAATCAATTCTAGCATGATACTAAACTCCCTTGCGTCCACAGTTAATCCTGTTGGATGTGGTTGGTGCTTCTTGGTGGTGTGCTGACATTACCCTGGATACCGTGGCTCTTGATGCATCACAAAGACTTGCTGTCTTGGTCACAGATGCTCCAGCAAGACGTGCACCAACAATTTGTCCTCTTTTGAACTCTGGTATGTCTCCCATAATGTTGTGTGCATTGTAATATTTAGAGCAGAACTGTGCTCTTACCCTGCTAATTGAACCTTCACACTCTGCTCTTACTGGTGCAATGTGCAATTAATGAAGATTGAACACCAGACTGCTCCAATTTAGACATGAAACCTAAAATCCCACACTAAAATGATGACAGGTGTTTCAGTTTCATTCTCCAACCCCTGTAGATCATAAAAGAACAAAATACTGCAATTTCTTTTTTTTTCCCCAACATCATGTACCAGATATAAATTAGGATCATATCTAGACGAGGCCAGATCACAAACAAATACAAGTATAAATACACCCAGGATGCACTGACTCCATTTACACCTGTTCACATTACTTGATGAGTATCTGGATTAAATCTAGATTTTTACACTTGGCAGACAAATAAATCTCTGATTGGTCAGACTGAAACCGATCACTCGTTAATTTGTTAAATGTTGTTCAGTGTTTACTGCTGGTGTTGCAGAGCTACTGGGAGGAGTTTGAGCAATAAAATTTGATCAGTATCTGTAAAATAGTGTAAAACCTTTTTTTCTCCAAACAGTTTTCTTCTTTTTCAGGCTGATAAAAACCTATTTAATTGGTTTTATTTTATTTATAATTGTAATCATTATTCAGCAGACATGTTGGTGTTCACAAACCAGAACCCCATTAACAGCCCAATCTATATTTTACCACTAAGTAAAATGTTATATTGGTTAACATCCTGTAAAAAGGCTTTGATGCATCAATAACAGTAATAAAGCTGTAGTGATCACCATGCATGAAAGGGTTAATGTGATGATAAACTGACTGGTGGGCTTTATAAATGTTACCCATAATGCTGAGTAATGAACACATATGTAAATAAACCCAACACTAAATGTTTAATTTACTGTAAACTTGCTGTGGAATAATGGACATAAAATTTTAGATTTAATAAAATTTTATTTATGTAGCGCTTTTTAAAATTCTCAAAGAAGTTTTACATACAAAGATAAGGCAAAAAGTAAAAGTTAAAGTTATAAAAGTGCCCCAAATGCCAACACCCCGGCTGCTGAGTATAATATGAGAATCAGCTCAAGCCACATGAGTCAGTACTCCGGTTGATGTGTAAAGTAAGGGAATGGGCCTCCGGTTACTGAGTATAATATAAGAATCATCCCGAGCTGCAGGAGAAACGCCCCGGCTGCTGAGTATAATACGGGAATCGGCCTCTGGTTGAGTTTAAAACACATTCGGCCCAATTCTGCATGACCTCTACAGAATTCTGACATCAGCTGATCTCTGTCTGATTCTTGATGCTGTTTGGGATTTCAGAGATCAGCAGCTGAATTCACTGTTGTTTATTAGAACAGTATTAATACTACAGTACTAAAATCCACGCTTCAGTGCTGCAGGCTGAACCAAGTGATATGAATAAACGCCCCCGAGGGATAGACCGGTTTCACGATTGCTTATAGAACCACAACAGCTTCCCTGAAAGCTGCACATTTCTCAGAACACACTTCACTGATTTACACACAAACTTTTCCACCACAGACGCAGCGTTTCACCAGCTTTAAACACCGCCAAGCTTTCACAATAAAAACTGAGAAAATCAGACTGTAACAGTACTGTCAGCTTTTCTTAAAAATGCATTTCATTACAGATTAGTCTCATTTTTACTGTAATATAATCTAATATCTTACTATTTTAAATTACTTATCTTTTAAAGCCACATATTTAAATTAAATTAAATACAATTTCAGGGATTTATAAAATTACAATTACATTATTGATTAATAACAAATAAGTGGGACATTTCATCACAGAGAAAGCTGTGACCAATAACAGTATAGTGTTGGTTTATCATGAAATAGAGATCCTGGTTGGTTTTGATAAGCTGTAAAACTGTGACATTCTTCACTTATTAAGTTGATTTTAGGTTTTAGTGTCTGCAGTTTAATCTCTGAAGGAGAGAATCTGCTGCTCTTTTATTATTTTATTTACACACAGTTGTGAATAAATAAATATACCCACCAATTCCCATCCTCAGTCGGCAAGCTCGTGTGGGTTGCCAGATTAACATGGAGTGGCAGCTTGCCTGTTTCCATGGCTGCCGCACACTGTTTGCGTGCTGTTATGTTCTACACCTGGCAGTCCAGGGTGTGGAAATGGGACTGGGGAAACGGCTGTGGGCAGATGTAGCGCACAGTTCAAATAAGATCATACTGACTGATCACGACTCGCCAGGGCTTTAACTCAGCATGATTCCTTTATATCATGTTATGAGTTACGACAGAATACTGTATATAATCGGTAACGGTACTTTAAGGATTATATCTATATATAAGGTCCAGGTTAATGTTAGGGTGAGTGTGAGGTTTTAGGCTGATTCAGGGGTTAAGGTTAAGGTTGGGGTTAGATGTAGGTGTTGGTTTATTTACATTCAGTTCAGCTACATTTAATTCGTATTCAGTTGAATGTAAAGTGAGCATCTGTGGGGCATCATGACCAGGCAATTAAAGTGATACAGTATCATACATTTTCATCATACAGTTTTAACCTCCCTTTTTTATTTCGGGGTTTCTATACTGCCAAAAGAGAAAAAAGAAATGTCACTTGTTGAATTTTATTTTGGAGCAGGACATGAGCGCTGTTTATTTTAGCAGGTAGAAGAAAACACTCAGGTCAGGATTGTGATGTTCTTTTACTCTTTAAACTGTTAATACAGGCCAGGGTAAAGGTTGATTTTATGTTTAATGATGTGCTGAATAATCATGTTGGGTTTGCAAATGTGTGGGAATATGGAGGAATTTTATGTAGAATATTGAATGGTAAACTCAATTTAATAGCATAGCTATTAGCATAAAACAACCTGCCTTTTTATGTAAAGGATGGTTTTAAGTAATATTGTTAATAAAGTGTGATTTAAACTCAAAACTCTCTTTTTCTCTCAGTTCAGTTCAGTTCAACAGTGCTTTATTGGCATGAATGTAACAATCAGCACTATTGCTAAAGCAATACAACAGAACTTATTATTATTTACAGGATTAACAATTATAATTATTATTAATGAAAATTTAAAATAAAAGAAAATACGAGTGTGGAGACTTTATAAATAATAAGCAATAAAGCAGTAATATTATAAATTAGTCATAATAATTTATCTCTCTTTCTCTTTCTCTCTTTCTTTCTCTCCCTCTCTCTCGTCCATGGAGTGTGTTATCTCTGGCCGAGTGCTACCGGAAACACTGTTTATCGTTTCCTTTCAGTCAGGGTTTGTTTGGGGCTTCATTCTGTGATCAGATTGCATTACAGAGAGAGAGAGAGAGAATAAGAGAGGGGGGGAGGAAACGGCCCAGAGGAATTGCTATCATCTATTGCATGTGTTTTTGATGTATGACAACACACACTATCAGGGCCAGACAGATTTGCCTGTTGGTCTCATAGAGAGCAGAGGTTTCTGTAAAGCGTAGAAGATTCACACAGACCAGCGTTTCACTTCTGCTTTCCACACCAACACTGAGCACTCGCCCGCGGCCACCACCAACACGCTCATTTCACAACACAGAGAGAGAGAGAGAGAGAGAGAGAGAGAGAGAGATAGAGAGAGAGACACAGAGAGAGAGAGACAGAGAGAGAGACAGAGAGAGACACAGAGAGAGAGAGAGAGAGAGAGACAGAGAGAGAGAGAGAGAGAGAGAGACAGAGAGAGAGAGAGAGAGACAGAGAGAGAGACAGAGAGAGATAGTCTGTGGCTTTCTGACTTCAACTGTTGACCCTATACTCTAATAAAAATAATAATAACAGTTAACTAACGAGTGAAGAATGCAGGTTTTTACAGTTTAACTTAAGGCTGATATTAATACTCACTAACTGAAGCCGTGATCCGGCCGCTGGTGTAAAAATAACAGCTGGTGAAGACGTGAAGATGTCGTAGAGTTTAGCTCTGAATCAACAGGAACCGGCTATTTTGGACGAGTATTGTTTCCGCTGAAAGAGAAGAGTGGTAGAGGGAGGAAGGTGGAGAAGACTTTTCACCTTGTCTGGCACAAAAAACACAATATATAATTTAAATATGTGAACTCCGGTCGATACGATGTGATTCTGATATGGATGTGAGCAGTATAAACCTGCTGTCTGTGGCGTGTGTTCCAGTCTACTGTAGTCTACTGGAGTGTTCTGCCCTTTGTGCTCAGCTTGAATGCAAAGTAAGGTGAAGCCTTTAGTTACACTTTATATACAAATAAAACAATACAAAAGTATTGGAACTAAGACTATTAATAAGAGTTTATCCTGCTTTATTTTGGATTAAAGTTGTTTGGAAAATAATTTAAGTGAACATCAATGAAACTAAAATACACAGTTTGAAATGTAAGATATGGGTCTTTGGCTCCTATCTGGATGTTTGCTTACAGACTTTTCCTCTCTCTCTCTCCCTCTCTCTCTCTCTCCCTCTCTCTCTCTCTCTCTCTTTAAGTGCAACTTCATCATTCTGTTCTGAAGAGCTCTTTACTGTTCAGGGCTGCAGTTAAGAGACGAGTGGGAGCTCAGAGCACCACTTAAAATCCGTCCTGTTCATTAACCGTGTCCACTTTACTGTCCAGCATGCAGAACTATTCAACCCCCAGAACTCTTCCAACCCAGAACTCTATATATATGCAATAATGAAATAGATTGAAAGGTATAGAGTTACAGTTACACTCTTCTGAGAACTGATCTTTTAACTCCTTTTAGGACCAAAAGTAACGTTTTCATAACATTTTCAGGGATCATTTATTTGTATAATGCATAAAGAGTAATGTTTTAGGCACCTGTGGGAATTTCAGTAAATAAAAAGCTTCTTATCTGTGCAGTAAGTGTTTATTAGCTCAGTAAAACACATTACAGCCTTAAAATAAATACATACAGCAATTTTACAAAAAGCAGATCTTTTACAGCCCTGTTTTCCTTAAAAAAATCTCCTAATCTCTCCTCATCTGAGTTTAATAGAGTTATTTCTAGTTCCCATCATTGTACTGATAATAACATAGACATATATACATTGACTCTGCATAGCGTAGCCAGGAGGCAGACTATGAGGAGTCTATGTATATATATGTCTGTCATTATCAGTACAGTGATGGCGGAGCTCTGAGCTGAAGCTATAGTGTTATAGGATGTAAACAGTGGTTGTTAATTCGTTTTAAATGTCAGGACTCTCCGGATTCTAGTAAGGAGGTGTGGAGATACTTTGAGCTGGATAACGGTGTAAAAAGTGATTTATCAGGGTAAATTATGACCCATATCTCCCAGTCTGAAGGGTGTTTGTTGGATAAACTGTTAAAATTTATGGATCTCTGAACGCTGTGGGAGAGCGGAGGTGTGCTATTCATCAAAGATAAGAACTTTTTATCATGTTTTACTACAACAAAAGTACATTTTACACCAGAGTTCTCCTTTAATTTACACCAACAGGATCATCCTGCAGAAACCACGCCCCCCCTCAGAGAGCTGCTGATCTCAGATCAGTTCTCTCAGCGCTGTACAGGTGTGTAAAGGTGGACAGGTATTGATCTGGAGATCCAGTTCTGATCTAATCTGCGCGCGGATAGCGGAACACAATACAACAACCGACCCACAACCCCCCGCCCCCCCGCCTCTCCTCCGACTCCCCCCCGCTAATGAGCGCGAGGCGCGCCGCTCCGACAGCCAGTCCCGCGCTCTGCTTGCGCTCCGGCGGCCGCTCTCGCGCTGGAGCCTCATTAGTCAAATGAGCGATTGATGTTCGGGCTTTGAAGTTGACACGCGCGGCCTTGGATAAGCGCGCGACTGAGATTCAGTGACAACGGTGTGATTTTACTGAAGTGACGTAATAAAGGATTTTTTCAGCAAATTCAGAATAAAAACTTTTATTATAATCGTTTTAATATGAATGCATTACATTACTTTTACTTTTATACTTTAAGTAGTTTTGAAACCAGTACTTTTGCTCTTTTACTTAAATACAGTAGAACGGAAGTAGAAATAGAAAATACACTGTAAATAAACAACTCGCGCCACATCAGAACTTTGTTGAGACTTTTGCTCGAACAACTCGCTTCAGCTTCATCTTTAAGTTAATTAATTTTACAGTTTAAAAGAATTAGTTAAAAAATATAAGATAAAAAACACTAAAATTAAACTGCTTTATTAATACCAAATACAAACACACACATTATAAAAGAATTTACCATGCCATAGATTCTACACATCATCATTTTTATATATATATAGGCCAAAAAAATCAATTGTCGTTATTTTGCAGCATTTAAATAATAATATAATTAATAATATAATTTACACTATTTCTTTTCCTGCGTCTAAACTGAATAAAAATACCACCAATAGAAATGCTCCAAAATAAACTGGAATACAATTATTTTACTCTGATTTCCATTAATAGATATGACTTTATTTTTCCCTCTCCAGTAAAGTTTATGTTTTGGAGATGTGAGGTTTCCGCGTGACAGTGATGATATGCTTTTTTAAAATCAGTTAAATATATTAACAAAATATTTGTTCAAATTGTTTCTACATTTTACTTATAGGAACAAATTTCTCTTACATGTTATGTTTTAATGGGAACGCTATATAATAATAATAATAATAATAATACAATTAAGCTATTAATAATCATTCTGTACGATTTTAAGCAGCGCGTCAGATAAATATAAACAATGAAACAAATACACAAAAAACACAGATAAAAAACAGAAACAAACAAACAAATAAATATAAAAGTTAATAAATAAGTAAATAAACAAATAAATAGATAAATGAATCGGGAGGCGGGAGCTGCGTGACCGGAAGGAGAAGAAAAGTTAAGAACTTGAGGAAACTCTAAAGTCACGAATCCAACTTCCTCTCAAACATACATATATTTACTCTTTAATTTACAGACTATAACTACTTCCATTATAATGCATTTAGTAATTCCATTTAATTTGATTGAATATAATTCACATTTTATTTGGTTTGTTTTATTTTAGTTTAGTTCAGTTGAGACTAGGGTATTAAACGACTGTAATGAGACAGAAGTAAACTATGATCCTACAACAGTATTTCTTTCATTTCTTTATTTTATTTCTGTGATTGATTAATTAGATTAATTGGAATAATTAGATGAATAAGATTAGGCTACATTTCTGATTAGAGTATTGATTACTTCCTGTTAAAAAGTAATCACGCAATATAAATAAGATAAAAAAATGTAACACTTACACAGCTGCTCCCAGAGAACTAACCAATCCTGAGCTGAGCTGACATCACGTGACCTCGCCAAGCCCGGTACACCTGGAAAAAAGGCCGACCTGATAAACCAGCAGCACAGAACTCACTGTTCACAATTCACCCGACTCACTGAATCACTGATCGACTCACTGAATCACTGATCGACTCACTGAATCACTGATCGACTCACTGATTCAATAAAGGATTCCCTGAATTATTCACTGATTAATTTTCTTTAATAATATTCATTCATAATATTATGCCTTAATGAGTCACTGAATAATTAATTAAACAACTCTCTGATAAATAACTACATTGACTCACTGATTCACCATTTTATCAGTAAATTATTCACTGATTTACTGATTGATGTATTTCACCTACTGACACACTGAATAAATCATCGACCAACTCACTGATTTACTGATTCACTGACTCACTGATTCAGTGATTCGTTGCCCCGTTATTATACTTATTCTCAGATTTATCCACATAAACAAATAAAGGCTGAGAGCTGCTGTGATGTGAAGGTGGTGCAGTGCTGGGGTCATCATAGTGACCTTATAGAATAAATCAATAATCAGATTTATAAAAGATTCTGACTCTCAGACTGATTCACTGATTCTTCAGCACTGTAAATAAAAGCGGATCAGTATCGATATAATGTGACCTTTGTGTTCACAGCTTCTTTCTTTTTAATAATTTAGTTTTTTTTATAATTGAGGCATTTCAACGATTAATTTCGCTTTTTCTTTTGAATAAAATCATATAAACTTTTTTGAGAATTCTCTGTGTGCACCACGTGATCTTGGGATAACTCCGCCCCTTTAAGAAAATAACCTTTGACCTCATCAGTCACATCACAACCTTTACACTGTTTAATTTTCAGGGAACTGAAAACAGTTAGTGCTGCAGCTGAATGTTCATATTATTAATAATAATAATAATAATAATAATAATAATAATAATAATAATAATAATTTACCTTAATATTTATCCATTCTGAGCTTAAAGATGTGAAACTAAAGCTTTATTTTACCCTGTCGCAGTAAAATATCACACTAATTAAAGTGAATAATTGTAGAAAATCTGCATGAATAAGCATAAATAATTCAACACTGTTTAACTGCAGCTCTAAATTAACCAGGTTTTCATTAAATGCATATTTTTTTTACTAAAGTTGTCCAGAACTGTGTGAACGCATAAACCCCAGGAAATAAAAAAAAAACATTCATTCTTATAAATATGATTAATAATCAAGTCTTAATGAATTTCTCTGAAAGTTTTAAAGGATCAGAGGTCGTATTTTGTGATTGGGACCCAGGTGAACAGGCTAATAAGGAAATGACTAGCGGCTAACTATTAGCGCCACACTTGATACCGCTGCCCATCTGCAGGAAAGCGTCAATAAATGTCCTGCTGCCATAAACAGACCCATTGTTCTCCCCGAGTCACTTCAGCACAGATAACCGGCTGTACAGATGAATCACTCTGAGGAATGATGGTGGTCTCGCACGTTAGCGGCGCATTAGCGACACGCTAGCTCACACAATCAGCTCCGTCCCTACAGAACACAGGGCCTTAGATTCGCGCCAAACCAACGGTAAAGAGAGAGACTCTGCTTCCGTCTGATAAATTACCTCAGAGAGAGGAGTCAGCAGGAAGACCCTGCACAATGCCATCCAGCAGCACACACACATACTATACACACACACACACATATCCGTTACAGATGGGAGCAATCATGACCTGCTTCTTGTTTTCGCCTCGGCGTGGAGGAAACCCATTGTTAAGCTCTGAACAGAGAGGCCATGAAGATTGGATGGTGCTCGGCTTGTTGCAGGAACACCATCAAAAAGTGTGCGTGTGTGTGTGTGTGTGTATAGTGTGTATCTACACCTGCACTATCAGGGGGTGTTTTCCTGGTTTATTACAGGGTCAGAATGAACTACTCTCTCAGTCAGGCTTCATAGAAAACAGTCTATTTCTGTTCTAAACTCTAATAGACAGGAACTAGTAGCCTGTCCCATGACTTTTGGCTTAGGCCTGTAGCAACAGGGCAAGCAAACCAAATCTTAGGTTCGGGAGAAAGAAAACGACTGGTTATGAACCAAATACAACAATAAACTGCGTGATCTCGCCTTAAAATTTGGTAAAGGTCAATACAGGACAATACAACCACACTCAAACTAGCCAGACAGGTTCATCATTCCTGCAGCCGGCAAAATATGAACCTCCAGCATCATGAAGCGAGAGTTATCCATCAGAGGAGAAATGAAGGAAAGACAACACAAGACACTGGATAAATTAGACCTGCAGGTATAACCGGAGTAATTTAGCAGAAAGTAAACGAGCAGCAAAATAATAGCTTATGTTTATTTTAGCCGCCTGTAAATCAGACAATGCTGATAATAAATTAGTTTTTTGTTTGCTTTTGAACAACACTGTCAGTATAGAAAACTTCACAAATAGAACATCCCATTTATCTGCCTTACCATCAACCTTCAACCTCACTCACAAGATAACACCTCACAACTTATACATTACAGACACACACTTTCCCAAGAAAGCAAGCTGTTCCCCGAGGGAGCGCTTCATGATCCAAACAGATACTGCTGTCCCATGACTTTTGGCATTAGTCAGTGTATTATTCGAGGTTCAGTTAAAATTAGATCAAATGTATTATTTGAGTCTAAAATTCGTCTTGAGTCCCACAACGGCTCAAATACAAACACAGTACCACACACACACACACACACACACACACACACACACACACACAAACACACACACACACACACCACCTTTACACAAACAAAAACAACAAAAATCAACACAATTTTATCATTTTTGGTTGTGATAAACTAGTCTGATGAATTAAAGTAAAAGAAAAGTACAGTTTTTAATATAAAATCCATATAAACTGTAAAAAAATGACGATATAAAACCGATGTATTAATAATCCGTTTAGCCCCGCCCACTTTGATATTAATGACTTAAGGAGGAGTGTTTTAACTTTATATTTTTATTATTTCTGAATAAATCAGAAATAATAAATCTGAGCTAAACCAGATCACTAAATATTCACTAAACAAAAGTGAACAGCTCTTCTAATAAAAGCTGCTTTCAGATGCTGCAGAAACAGCCTGACTCTGGATCAGATTAATAAATTAGAGTCTGATGGATCTGCGTGTGTTTTATATACAGGTGAGATTTAGAGAGGAATAAACCCCAGTATTGATCTGTGGATCAGACTGAAGGTTATTAGTGTGTTATTGGTGTGAGAGCGCCTCCTAGTGGAGATTTATTATTATTATTAATAATATTAATCTGTTTCAGTCTGCTCTTTATTCCAGCTCTAAACCTCCCAAACTAATAATAATAATAAACTTTTAGTTCAGAGTGTAAAATATAATATTCAGCTCATTTTCAGATTACTGTGCCTTTTGGTGTCAATCACTTCTAATCTCTATTTTGACTATTAATCATATCTATGATATAATTCTTCAGAACACAGAAATCATATTTTCCATCTTAATCATTTTTATCACAATTTAATTTTCACTTTATATTAGTTTTGTTTGAAAGGTTAAAGGTTTAGATTTTCTATAATTATAATAATTACTGTAATATTTTAGGACAGATTAAGTTTTACCTCTTTTAGCTCAGTATAGAGAGAATAATGCTCTTTATATAATAACGCTGATGATTCCAGAACAGACCAAACAGTAAAGCCAATCAGAGCAGAGATCATTTACATATTATTTTTATATTAGACATAATTCAGTATAAAATGCAGAATTTTCTAGTTTTGCAGTGAAAAATCAAACATTTTATTCCCAACATTAAAAAGCAGAGAAGACTTTTACAGGCAGTAAAATACAGAAATACAGATTAATAAACTCATAAATCATCAGGCAGAGAGAAGAGCGACATTTCAATATTATACAAATATCAAATATACAACTTTAATATTAAATTATATTAACCATTACATTAACCACACACTCTAATCAATTAATCACATGTCATATAATCAATTAATCAATCAATCAATCATATTCAGATATTAAAACTGTACAATGTTTATTATATAGATCTGATCTCTCTTCATGCAGATCCAGCAATAGTGTAATTTACCTCATTAACTCAGTTCAGACCCTGAGATACAGCACACACACACACACACACACACACACACACACACACACACACACACACACACACCAACAGCACTTGATTCGCTCGAACACATTTAACAACTTTAAGCTTTAATCTTTTATATGTTTGATATATTTAATAATACACTGCAAAAAAAACTAAATATCAGAAAGTGAAATTTTCTCATTTCAAGATCTAAAATCTAAAATTTTCTCTGATAAGATTTTTTGTCTTACTAAGCACTGTGTGTGTGTGTGTGTGTGTGTGTGTGTGTGTGTGTGTGTGTGTAATATTATTAGTAAGATTATTTTGCTTATTTCAGGATTAATATTTATCAGTCTCACTTAGAATCACTTTATTTTTAAGTAATTTAAATAAAAAAAATGAGCACAAAAAAAAACACCAGTCAGGTTATTTTGATTCTTGTCTCTAAATTAAAGATAAAGATGAAATTTCTGCTTATTTTAAGGGTTTTTTAGCTCAATATAATCACATAGCTCTTAATTTACATATATTTGGTTTAGTTTGAGTTATTTATATTTATATCTTATAAAACAGAGATAATAATTAAACTGGTTTGTATTTCTAGACATTTCTGGATCTCAGGACAGAATCCAAAAATACATCTGATAGAAATGTTACATTTTTACCTGTAAAAAAGTTGACAAGTTTTCACGTTTCACATGTTCACGTGTAGAAGGACGGTGTAACTGAGCATGCGCAGTGAGGGTCATCACTCCAGCTTGTTTCTGATTGGAGGGATTAAATGTGGTACAGCTGTGCCTGGTTTCTCCTACAGTCTTAAATAATCAGAAATCTCTGATTGATTGTTTTACATTTGGAAACAGGAATCAGAATAACTCGACTGGAGAGTTTTTGGGCTTATTTTGAGTTTAAATTAATTAAAAATAATAATAATAATAATAATAATTCAGACTAAATAAGATAATTATTCTTAAAATAAGCAAATTAATCTCACTATTACACAATTACACATTAATCTCATAATAACGCAATGCTTAATAATACAGAACTGATTCTTATTGGAGGAAAAATGAAATATTTTGCTCTAAACTGAGAGAATTTAACTTGTTAATATATATATATATATATATGCAGTGATCGTCTTTACAGAAACATTCTTTAACACAGAGTCAGAAACTCCCTGATGATCCTCCTGAATTAAGATCAGTAACACTGATAATCTGAGATTAATCTGATTATAAACCTGAATAAACCTGTAGTGTAAATCAGATTAAATACACTGTTTATATTTCCCTGAACTCCCTCACACTCCCTGCACACCTGTGTTACAGCTCCCTCTAGCGGCTCCACACAGCAGGACTGTGTTCAGAATGGGTCACTATTCACTATACAGTGTTCACTATACAGTGTTCACTATACAGTGTTCACTATACAGTGTTCACTACATAGTGAACTGATTAGTGAACAATCAAATAACAGACTATCTTTAATTTATGCAGCTCTGCACTACAGTAAACATCAGAAACTCGCTGGCCCTCATTTACAATGTAGCCGAGCTTTTATACAGGGAAGGGATTGACAAAAAAATAAAATAAAATAAATAAATAATAATAAAAAACAGCATTTTAATAAGATATAAGATATTATAAAAAAGAAATAAAACAAATAAGGTAAAAAAATAATTGAATCATAGGAATCAGGTAATAAAACTAATAAAATGCAATTACAGATGAATAAATAAAACTAATTTTAAAAAGAGTAAAATATAAATAAACAATAACTAAAAACAATAAAAGTAAGAAAAGTAAGAAACAATAAGAAGAATGTGTAAAAAAAACAGCTAAAACAAGTTTTTAAAAACAAGTTAACTAAAAAAACTCAAATAAATAAAAAACTATGTTTTAAAGTAATGATTGAGTGACTCCAGAGAGCTGAGCTTTAGAGTTTCCTGTAGTGAATTTCGAGTGTAATGAAATATACCAGGAATAAAATGTACTTTTGAGTAAATATGTTAGATTCTTATTTTAAAATAAAAACTATAACTACAGTGAATATCTCTGTATCTGCTGAAAGCTGCTTTACTGTGCTCTACACTGGATTTTGGTCATGAATTAATATAAAATATTAATATAAAATGATTAAATACTAATGGTAAATGTATATATTGTATATAGTGCAGCAGGATCAGTGTGTGTGTTGTCAGGGTTAGAAACAACAGTTTTAAAAATCAATAAATAAAGTATTTATATAAAACTTCTATTTTACACCAGTTCAGTCCTGTAGAGAAACTCATGCCTGGATTTGGTTTATCAAAATCTTTGTAAAATAAATATTCTTTCATCTTTAATTAACTACATTTAATTAATCCTGGTATTATAAAATAAAACTCCAGTCTGAGCAGAAGACCCATCATTACTGATGTTCCACCTACAGAACGTTAAAAGAACTTTAAACAATGTTCCTGAAAACCTTCCAGAAAGTTCCGTTGGTATCGTTCCAGAAATAATGTTCCAGGAACGTTCTGAAAACATATGATGTAATAACAGTTTGCATCACAATGTTATTATTATTATTATTAGAACATTATTATTAGAACACGTCTCACATAACATTCCCAGCTTGACGAATACTAAAGTTATGGAAACGTTAAAAATAACATTCCAAAAACAATAAATTAAAACGCTACCGTAACTTTTAACTTTTAATAAAAACTTTCTAGGAGCATCCAAAAAACCTACAGGTCCTACAGGTCTTATAGATCCTACAGGTTCTATAGATCCTACAGGTCTTATAGATCCTACAGGTTCTATAGATCCTACAGGTCTTATAGATCCTACAGGTCTTATAGATCCTACAGGTTCTATAGATCCTACAGGTCTTATAGATCCTACAGGTCTTATAGATCCTACAGGTTCTATAGATCCTACAGGTCTTATAGATCCTACAGGTCTTATAGATCCTACAGGTTCTATAGATCCTACAGGTTCTATAGATCCTACAGGTCTTATAGATCCTACAGGTTCTATAGATCCTACAGGTCTTATAGATCCTACAGGTCTTATAGATCCTACAGGTCTTATAGATCCTACAGGTTCTATAGATCCTACAGGTCTTATAGATCCTACGTAAGGCCGCAGCAGCTCGTCTCGCGTGTCTTCGTCTCCGTCATCTCGTGGATCTGAAATTTAGGATCTGTGGGCGGTTCAACAGATCGACCAATCAGCTCCCTGCAGGACAGAAAGACAGAGGCAGTATTGATTTGTATGAATAATAATATGCAGTACAGTGTGTTTTATATTTTTATTTGTTTATGAGTATTTTATCTTCAGTAACTCAGACGCTGTGAAGTATTGTAGAGAATGTTATTAAAGTTATGAAGATTAAAGTGACATTAGGACTCACTTTGCCACCGTCATAAAAGCTAAATCCACATTAATTCCAGTTTTAGCGCTGGTTTCCATGAATATCACGCCGTGCTCCTGCAAATCAAATCAAACTAATCATATATTTAATCATTTTAAAGATTTATAAAGTCTCTGATGATTCCAACTGTCGATTAATCAAAACATTAATAAAATAAAACATTAATAAAATAAAACAGTAATACAAACCCTGGCAAGCCTCTCTCCATCCTCACGCTTAATCACCCGCCCACCGCTCATATCAGCCTGCAGCAAAACACCAATACACATAAATACTGAATAAATACTGAATAAATACCGTATAAGTACTGAATAAATACTAAATAAATACTGAATAAATACTGCATAAGTACTGAATAAATACTGAATAAATACTGAATAAATACTGAATAAATACTGCATAAGTACTGAATAAATACTGAATAAATACAGTATAAGTACTGAATAAATACTGAATAAATACTGAATAAATACTGAATAAATACTGCATAAGTACTGAATAAATACTGAATAAATACTGAATAAATACAGTATAAGTACTGAATAAATACTGAATAAATACTGAATAAATACTGAATAAATACTGTACATAAATACTGAATAAATACTGCATAAGTACTGAATAAATACTGAATAAATACTGAATAAATACAGTATAAGTACTGAATAAATACTGAATAAATACTGAATAAATACTGTACATAAATACTGAATAAATACTGCATAAGTACTGAATAAATACTGAATAAATACTGCATAAGTACTGAATAAATACTGAATAAATACCGTATAAGTAATAAATAAATACTGTACATAAATAATGAATAAATACTTCATATAAATACTGCATTTAAAAACGGAATAATACGGAATAAATACTGTAAAATACTGAATATAAACACTGAATAAATACTGTATAAGTACTGAATAAATATTGTGCATAAATACTGTATAAATACTGTAACATATTGAATATATACTGATTAAATACAGAATGAATTCAGAATAAATTTAGGATAAATGCTGTAAAAATACTATATAAATACTGTAAATAACTGCATATAAATACTGCATATATATAATTTATAAATAAAGAATAAATACTGTATAAATACTGAACAAATATTGTATAAATATAAATACTGTATAAATACTGACACTAACTGCATCTCTTACCTTGTTACCAAGCAACATGATCACCACATCACTCTGAGCGTACTCGTGGATCTCAGTAAGCCACGCCTTAAAAGAAAGAATCAGCCAATCAGAGCTTGTGAAAGCACACGTGTCCTTACATCAGAAATAAACAGACAGTAATGAATATCAGGTCTGAGGCTTTAGTTACTCTGATGTTGTCGAATGAGGTCTTGCTGGTGATGTCATACAGCAACAGGAGAGCTGCACAGAAAAAATAAAATAATAAACTAAATAAAGTGAATCAATTAAATTAAATAAAATAACTTTTACAGCTCCTGATAATCTGACCTCTGACCTTCAGGGAGCAGTAGTGCAGTAGTGTTGCAGTAGTGCAGTAGTGTTGCAGTAGTGCAGCAGTGTTGCAGTAGTGTTGCAGTGGTGCAGTAGTGTTGCAGTAGTGTTGCAGTAGTGCAGCAGTGTTGCAGTAGTGCAGCAGTGTTGCAGTAGTGTTGCAGTGGTGTGCAGCAGTGTTGCAGTAGTGTTGCAGTAGTGCAGCAGTGTTGCAGTAGTGTTGCAGTAGTGTTGCAGTAGTGCAGCAGTGTTGCAGTAGTGCAGCAGTGTTGCAGTAGTGCAGCAGTGTTGCAGTAGTGTTGCAGTGGTGTGCAGCAGTGTTGCAGTAGTGTTGCAGTAGTGCAGCAGTGTTGCAGTAGTGTTGCAGTGGTGCAGTGGTGTTGCAGTAGTGCAGCAGTGTTGCAGTAGTGTTGCAGTGGTGCAGTAGTGTTGCAGTAGTGTTGCAGTAGTGCAGCAGTGTTGCAGTAGTGCAGCAGTGTTGCAGTAGTGTTGCAGTGGTGTGCAGCAGTGTTGCAGTAGTGTTGCAGTAGTGTTGCAGTGTTGCAGTAGTGTTGCAGTAGTGCAGTAGTGTTGCAGTGGTGTTGCAGTAGTGTTGCATTGGTGTTGCAGTAGTGTTGCATTGGTGTTGCATTGGTGTTGCAGTAGTGAGATTAATACAGATTAACAGGCTGAATGATGAGATGTTTCTCACCGTGAGCGTCTCGGTAGTAAGCGTGAGTAACACTGCGGAATCTCTCCTGACCCGCCGTGTCCCAAATCTACACCAAACAACCAATCACAAACACTTATTACTGCATATAATAAATAAAAATGGCCTATAATATGTTCAGCTGCATCGTGAGAAATATATAAAATATCTGTATTTTAACGCCACATTTACTCACCTGTAATTTAACCTTCACATCCCCAACAGTCACCACTTTATTCTGATTAGAAAAAATAAATTATATCTTTAAATATCTTTAAATATGTGACATCAAAAACATCAAACCATCAAAACCATCAAAAACATCAAAAACATCAAACCATCAAAAACATCAAAAACATAAAAACACTAAAAGCAGCAGAATGAGGATGAGAATGATGTAATCTGATGTGACTGCTGTAAGATCTGATCATGCTATCTATAAATATATCAATCTGTTAATATATTAATCTATCAATATATCAATATATTAATCTATAAATGTATCAATCTATCAATATTTCGATCTATTAATATATTAATCAATCAATATATCAATATATTAATCTATAAATCTATAAATATATAAATATATCAATATATCAATATATCAATGTATAAATCTATAAAAATAGCCACCTATAAATATATTAATCTATCAATATATCAGTCTATATATATATATCAATCTATCAGTTTAATAATCTATGTGAGATGGTGTGAGACAGTGTGGATACAGAGCTGGAGACAGTGTGAGAGAGTGTGAAACAGTGTGAGACGGTTTAAGACAGTGTAAGATGGTGTAAGACGGTGTGAGATGGTGTGAGACGGTGTGAGCTAGTGTGAGACGGTCGGAGACAGTGTGGGACAGTGTGAGACGATGTGAGACAGTGTGGGACAGTATAAGATGGCCGGAGACAGTGTGGGACAGTGTGAGACGATGTGAGACAGTGTGGGACAGTATAAGATGGCCGGAGACAGTGTGGGACAGTGTGAGATGGTGTGAGACAGTGTGAGACAGTGTGAGATGGTCGGAGACAGTGTGAGACAGTGTGAGATGGCGTGAGACAGTATGAGACAGTGTGAGATGGTGTGAGACAGTGTGAGATGGTGTGAGACGGTGTGAGATGATGTGAGATAGTGTGAGACAGAGTGAGACGGTGTGAGACAGTGTGGGACAGTATGAGATGGTCGGAGACAGTGTGGGACGGTATGAGACAGTGTGAGATGGTGTGAGACAGTGTGAGATGGTGTGAGACGGTGTGAGATGATGTGAGACAGTGTGAGACAGAGTGAGACGGTGTGAGACAGTGTGGGACAGTATGAGACGGTCGGAGACAGTGTGGGACGGTGTGAGACGTGTGAGATGGTGATATACAGTATGATCAGATTGGTACCGTGAAGCCGATGCCGACGGTGGCGGAGAAAGAGCCGGGGATAAATTTTCCCTGATCAAACTGAACCAGCAGAGACGTTTTCCCCACGCCGCTGTCCCCCACCAGAATCGTCTACGAGGAGAAACAGAGACACAAACAAATATAACTTATTAATATTTATTTATTTTATTAATTTACTTATTTATTTCAATTTCTCCACATTGTAGACGGTCAATTAACCAATTACTCAATCCCTGTTCAGACACTAGGATGGTAAGGATGAATACACGCCCCCTCTAATACATGTGAAGTTAAACTCCGCCTCTTTTTCAACTGCCACCAATCACTAGGGAGCATCACAGAGTGCTCTGAGGAAATCGCAGTATCCCCAGCTCTGATACATCAGCTAACAGACGCCTGTACCAACCAGCATCACATCTACTGTACTCTCTCTCTCTCTCTCTCTCTCTCTCTCTCAGACTCCGGCTGCTGATGGAGAAACAGTATGATCTACTGTAAATTTTTTGTAGTTTTGTTTGAACTTTGAATTTCGTTTGTTGTGGCATTTCTGAGCTTTTTAACAGTTAGATAAGGATTAAACCTTTTCATAGATAACTCGTACAGAGTTTTAAAATAAAGAAAATGAACATGTATTTTCACTGCATGCAGCAGAGATTTAGAAACTCTATAAATATTAATAGAATTATTTGCTGAAAGTTTTACAGGATGAGCTTTACTGAAAGTTAAAGTCGGCAGAAGCGAGACGCTGCAGACTCTCAGATCATGAATAAACAGAAGCTGAGGGTTTAAGTCGAGGGTTTGAGGAGAAATGAGAATTAACAGAACAGAAACAGAAACTAGCTGTTTAATAATAAACTCCAGAATAAGAGCAGGAGAGAAGGCAGAAGCGGGGTAAGCGCGGGGGTATCCGAGCGAGGCTAGCGGCTAGCCCACACAAGCCAGCTATCCCCACCGTACTTTTGGCTAATGTACGCTCTCTGGACAATAAACTGGATTACATCCGCTTACTTCAGTCAACTCAGAAGACCGTGAGAGACTGTTGTGTTTATGTTTTCACCGAAACCTGGCTCAACAACAGCGTCCCGGACCACGCCGTTCAGCTGGAGCGGCTAACATGCTATCGGGCAGACCGCGCGCTAGCTGACGGAGGTAAGAGCCGCGGCGGCGGGCTCTGTGTTTACATCAGCGATGCTTGGTGTCGGAACGTTGTTGTGGTCAGTAAACACTGCTCACCGGTAGTGGAACTGATGATTATCAAATGCCGTCCGTTCTATCTACCGAGAGATTTCTCCGCCGTGCTGATCGCTGCTGTTTACATCCCTCCAACAACAGCGTGAGGAGTGAAGCACTGAATGAACTGTACCAGTACATCAGTGAACAGCAGACAGCGCACCCAGATGCTTTTCTCATTCTGGCTGGAGATTTCAACCATGCAGACCCAAAGAGTGTGTTTTCTGGACTTTTTAAACACATAGACTTTCCAACCAGGGGAAACAACATATTGGACCAGGTCTTCACCACACACAGAGGAGCCTACAGAGCCTCCCCCCTCCCCCACCTCGGAGCCTCTGATCACCTCACCATTATGCTAATGCCAGCTTACAGACCACTGGTTAAAGTCACCAAACCAGTTCTTAAGCAGGTACGAGTATGGCCAGAGGGTTCCTCAGAGGCACTTCAGGACTGTTTCAGCACAACAGACTGGAATATGTTCAGAGAGGCTGCCACCCACAACAACTCCACAGACATTCAGGAGTACACAGAAACTGTCTCTGCCTACATCACCAAGTGCACTGATGATGTAACTGACCTCAAGACCGTCACTGTTCGAGCGAATCAGAAACCATGGCTGACAGGAGAGGTCCACAAGCTCCTGAAGGCCAGAAATGCAGCCTTCAGAACAGGTGACCAGGCAGGCCTGAGGACAGCCAGGGCCAACCTGTCCCGCGGGATCAGGAAAGCTAAGAGGCAGTACTCCAAGAAGATTTCCCAACACTTCAGTGACAGCAGAGACACACAGAACCTGTGGCAGGGTATCCAGTCTATCACAGGCTATAAACCACAGCCACAGACCTGCGACAGCGACACATCTCTGCTGAACGACCTGAATGGGTTCTTTGCAAGGTTCGAGCCACTCAACAACACACCCGCCCAGAAATCCATCCTTCCTCCTGGTGACCAGGTGCTGACGCTGTCCCCAGACAGTGTGAGGAGAGCATTCAGCAGGATCAATGCTCGGAAAGCTCCTGGGCCTGACAACATTCCTGGCCGTGTGCTGAGAGACTGTGCCTGGGAACTCGCAGAGGTTTATACTGACATCTATAACACCTCTCTGAGTCAGGCGGTGGTTACCACATGCTTCAAAGCCACCACCATCATCCCTGTCCCAAAGAAGGCATCGCCATCCTGTTTCAATGACTATCGTCCAGTTGCACTCACCCCCATCCTCATGAAGTGCTTCGAACGACTAGTCATGCACCATATCAAGTCCTCGCTCCCCCCCTCCCTGGACCCCTACCAGTTCGCTTATCGGTCAAATCGCTCGACCAATGATGCCATCTCCACTGTTCTCCACTCAGCCCTCACACACCTAGACAAGAAGAACACCTACGTCAGAATGCTGTTTGTTGACTTCAGTTCAGCATTCAACACAATCGTCCCCCAACAGCTCATACACAAACTGGACAGTCTGGGGCTGAGCACTTCACTGTGCAACTGGCTGTTAGACTTCCTGACTGGAAGACCACAGGCAGTGCGGGTTGGCAGCAGCACATCCAGCATCATCACACTGAACACAGGGGCTCCCCAAGGATGTGTGCTGAGCCCCCTTCTGTTCACTCTGCTGACCCACGATTGCACACCAGCACACAATACCTGCAGTACTGATATACTTGCACTGTCAATACTCACTTTAATTCCCCAAAAACTGTGAACTTTAAGTACTTTATGCACCCATTCACTTTACCAGCCTTAAGCTATATACCATATTTGCACTACTGTTATATACTATTTATACTGTCATTCCATCCCAATCACCATCAATATTGCACTATTGCCTTCCGTCTTACGTATGTTTATTGTGTCTTGTTGTATTGTACATACAATGTTTCCCACTCTTTTATATTATATATCTATTTCTTTTTTTTAACTTATATTTATATATCTATTTCTCCCCCACCTGTCACGGTCTCGCTCTGTTCCCCTGTGTTTCTCCTGTAATTGTCCGTCATGTGTGTCTAATTTGTAGCTCCGCCCCTTCCCCGGGTGTTTAGTGTTTCATGTTCCTATATATAGTACACTTTAGTCCATGTTTATCCGTCGGTCTTTGCACCTTCCCACGTTGTCTGTCTCGTCACGTCATAGCTATAGTTTTGCCACGTTTCGTTATTGCCCTTCTCCACGTTTCTAGTTCTTTGTTTAGTTTGTATTATTTGTTTATTTCTTGTTTGTTACTATTCCTGGTTTTGTACATATTTACGTATTTATACTTGTATATTTTCCCTAGCCCTGTTCAGTCACTTTCTGTTTAGCGTAGCTCTCTGTTGGTCTCCCTGCTGTTTGTTTATGTACATATTTATATTCGTTATTCCCTTGTTTGTTTGTTTGTTTACTTATTAAACAAACGTCTGTCTTACCCGCTTTTACGTCCGCCTCCCGTCTGCTCCACCGTTACACCACCACTACTGCACCTTGTTTTTGTCTCATGTATGTCTATTTGTGTCTCTGCTGTATTGTACACATAGTGTCTCCCATTCTCCTTTATTATATCTATTATCTGTACTTGCTGTAAAATTGGGAAGGAGAGTAACGTAATTTCAATTCTCTGTATGTCCTGTACATATGCAGTACTGACAATAAAACTACTTGACTTGAGGAGCTGCTGAATCAGAGTCAGGAGGTTTAATATCTGTATTTTCTTTTAAACAGTGTTTATTCAGTCTGTTTCTGATATATCACTGTTTTCTCTGATCAACTTCATCCTTCGTGAGGATTCTTTTGCAATCACTTACATTTATATTTACATTTATATTTACATTTACGGTTTATCAGACACCATTATCCAGAGAGACTTACAGCAGAGC